>NW_027437945.1:0-63829 GCF_965140245.1 Athene noctua | reverse complement strand
GGTTCCCTGGGTCACGCTGGGATGCGGGGTCTTACAGCGCTGGGCGTGCAGGCGGCCGTGCCGCGTTGGCCAGCGCGTGCCAGGAGCTGTAGGTTCTGCAGACTCGGCTGCCAGGCAGCCGCACCGCTCATGGGCGCCCGTAGCGCGGCGCAGTCCTCGCTACCGCCGCGGCCCCTGTGGCGCAGCACGAGGGATAGTTTTGTTGCCGCTTTCACGTGGATTCCCGGGGGCTTCCAGCTGCTCCCCACCAAGCGTCGTGCCCGTTCCTCGAGAGCGTGTGCGCAGTGACGTGCCGCTCGGCCGCCGCTTGCGCGGGGGGTGGCGCTCGCCTGCGCTAACCGCTGCCTGGCAAACGCCACACGGTGCTGTCGGTGGGCGACGCAGAGGTGCCCCCGTGCCCCACGCTGCCGCCCGCCAGCAACGTCAGTGCGATGCTCCGATGCCCGTGGGGGGGTGCGGCCACGCTCGTTGCCCCCTCCTGGTAAGGAAATGCTGCCGCCGCCCCACGTCACACTGCCGGCGGGCGCTCGGTGCGCAAAGGGCAGGACTGCAGCGCCGGCCCCGCACAGGTGTGCGGCACCGCCAGAGCCGCCTGCCTGCTGCCGCAGCGTGAGGCTTGCTGGGCGTGATTCCTGGTGGTGGGCGAGGGCCGAGGCCACCGGTGAGGCCAGCCAGCCCCTTTGGCAGGTGTGGGGGCCCCTCCTGCCCGCTGGCCACACGGCAGCGGTGGGGCAGGAAGCTTCACACCGCCTCCTGTGTCAGGCCTCCGCTCTGCTGGAGGTGATCCGGGCCGGGGGAGCCCCAGGGAGTTACCCGAGGGCTGGGACAAAGGCAGAGGGGAAGAAGATGTGTGTCCCCCGGGGGTTGGTGCCGGGTGCCTCCCCAGCTTGCCAGAGCTCCCCTTGAGCTGGTACTGGCCTCGCCCGCACCGTGTCCTGGCCCCAGGTCTCGCACCTCACCCTGAAGCCCGTCCCGTAGCCCCAGGTCACCCCCGAGCCCCGCGGGGATGGCGGCAAGCCGGCCCTTGGCGCCTCCGCAGGAGCCCCCGTGGAAGGAGGGCTCCGGCCAGGGGCGATCTACGGTAATAACGGCAGTCGCTTCACCTTCTCCCAGAGGCCTCACCGGGGCCGTGTTGGAGAATGGCTTGCAGAGAGCAAGGCCGTGGGTCTCTGCAGGAGCTGATTGCAGCCATCTGAGGTAAACAAAGGAAACAACCCAGGGTACAGTTATGCTTACAATGGACTGTTATGTTAACAAAGAGAGAAACTGAGGTACACCATGGCCTTGAGTGTGATGGTGAACAACCCTGGGCAAAAAAAGGCAGGCCAGAAGAGGGAAGATGTTGGGACATATCTGAAATGCCACAAGGGGCTGGGATATTATAATGTAGCCTTTTACATGTATCCAATAGATTTGTGAGTAGTATGCGTGATTATTGTAGAGTGCTTATGTAAGGGGTGATTTTTTTCAATAAAGCTGAAGCTTGCTCTATCATTCACGTTGAATCGGCTGCTTGCTTCCTCCACCTGCTGCAGGGCCTCGCTTGCCTGTTCCTTCCCTGGGGATGCTGTTGACTGGACCCACTTCAGAACTGTGTGGGGTTCTCTGCCTGCCCTTGTGCTCCTCGCAGCAGAGAGGTGAGAAGGGACAGGCCCCTGGGACGTTTTCTGGCTGTGGACAGGAGCTGCCACAGCTGAAGCTGGAGAGGCCTGAGAAAGGGAAAGAAGAAAATCAAGGGCATGTGGGCAGCAGCTGCCTTCCACTGCAGGAAGAGAGAGCCTGCCTCTCTGGGCGAGGCAGGAGCCCTCTGTACAGTCCGCAGGGCCGGACCACCAGCGTGCGATCAGGGTCCGTGCGCGTCACCCAGAGCGCGGTACCGCCGCGCAGCGTGCGAGCGAGGCCACACGTGCAGGAAGCTGCGTTTTGTAAGAGCCGAGAGACACCTGCGTGTTCTTTGAGGTGGAGGGCAGCTGAGCGACTGCAGCTCCAGAAAAGGAAGGGAGGAGAGAAGGAGAAAGAAGGGTCTGAATTGGCAAATTTTTCCTGGCAGCGCTGAGAGCGACAGCTGCGGTGAGTCGCGGACACTCGGGCCCTGTTGCCCCTCTTGGACGTTTTGGGCTGTCCCCTGGCCCCCTCTCTATCCCATGCTGCTATGATTTTTGTTGTTATTTTCTTCCCTGTACCTCTGCTCTCGTTCGTTCCTGCTCCCACTCCCTCTTGTGTCTTCTTCTAGCTCTCCCTTTTTCTTTCTTCGAGATGCTTGGTCCTGCTCTCTCTCCTTCCTTTGTTTCATCCTCCCTTTCTCTCCTGTAACCTAG
This sequence comes from Athene noctua, assembly GCF_965140245.1. Classification (NCBI taxonomy): domain Eukaryota; kingdom Metazoa; phylum Chordata; class Aves; order Strigiformes; family Strigidae; genus Athene; species Athene noctua. The sequence continues at coordinate 61,511 of NW_027437945.1, read as the reverse complement.
CGCTGTTATTTTCCTTGTTCAGTTCTTGTTTCAGATCGGCTTTGGGGTCTCTTTTTACCCACAGCTTTCTCTGGCCTGTTCCCAGGCATTGTTATCCCCTGCGAGCCTGTCTGCCGCTCCATGTGCCTGCCTGCCCATTTCCCTCCCTCCTGGTAATCCCGCCTCTACGCTGTGCCCAAGCTCAGGCCGCCCCTGCTCCTGTATCTCGGCTTTCGGCACGCCCCCGGCGCTTTCGGCACGCCCCCGGCGCTTTCGGCACGCCCCCGGCGCTTTCGGCACGCCCCCGGCGCTTTCGGCACGCCCCCGGCGCTTTCGGCACGCCCCCGGCGCTTTCGGCACGCCCCCGGCGCTTTCGGCACGCCCCCGGCGCTTTCGGCACGCCCCCGGCGCTTTCGGCACGCCCCCGGCGCTTTCGGCACGCCCCCGGCGCTTTCGGCACGCCCCCGGCGCTTTCGGCACGCCCCCGGCGCTTTCGGCACGCCCCCGGCGCTTTCGGCACGCCCCCGGCGCTTTCGGCACGCCCCCGGCGCTTTCGGCACGCCCCCGGCGCTTTCGGCACGCCCCCGGCGCTTTCGGCACGCCCCCGGCGCTTTCGGCACGCCCCCGGCGCTTTCGGCACGCCCCCGGCGCTTTCGGCACGCCCCCGGCGCTTTCGGCACGCCCCCGGCGCTTTCGGCACGCCCCCGGCGCTTTCGGCACGCCCCCGGCGCTTTCGGCACGCCCCCGGCGCTTTCGGCACGCCCCCGGCGCTTTCGGCACGCCCCCGGCGCTTTCGGCACGCCCCCGGCGCTTTCGGCACGCCCCCGGCGCTTTCGGCACGCCCCCGGCGCTTTCGGCACGCCCCCGGCGCTTTCGGCACGCCCCCGGCGCTTTCGGCACGCCCCCGGCGCTTTCGGCACGCCCCCGGCGCTTTCGGCACGCCCCCGGCGCTTTCGGCACGCCCCCGGCGCTTTCGGCACGCCCCCGGCGCTTTCGGCACGCCCCCGGCGCTTTCGGCACGCCCCCGGCGCTTTCGGCACGCCCCCGGCGCTTTCGGCACGCCCCCGGCGCTTTCGGCACGCCCCCGGCGCTTTCGGCACGCCCCCGGCGCTTTCGGCACGCCCCCGGCGCTTTCGGCACGCCCCCGGCGCTTTCGGCACGCCCCCGACGCTTTCGGCACGCCCCCGACGCTTTCGGCACGCCCCCGACGCTTTCGGCACGCCCCCGACGCTTTCGGCACGCCCCCGACGCTTTCGGCACGCCCCCGACGCTTTCGGCACGCCCCCGACGCTTTCGGCACGCCCCCGACGCTTTCGGCACGCCCCCGACGCTTTCGGCACGCCCCCGACGCTTTCGGCACGCCCCCGACGCTTTCGGCACGCCCCCGACGCTTTCGGCACGCCCCCGACGCTTTCGGCACGCCCCCGACGCTTTCGGCACGCCCCCGACGCTTTCGGCACGCCCCCGACGCTTTCGGCACGCCCCCGACGCTTTCGGCACGCCCCCGACGCTTTCGGCACGCCCCCGACGCTTTCGGCACGCCCCCGACGCTTTCGGCACGCCCCCGACGCTTTCGGCACGCCCCCGACGCTTTCGGCACGCCCCCGACGCTTTCGGCACGCCCCCGACGCTTTCGGCACGCCCCCGACGCTTTCGGCACGCCCCCGACGCTTTCGGCACGCCCCCGACGCTTTCGGCACGCCCCCGACGCTTTCGGCACGCCCCCGACGCTTTCGGCACGCCCCCGACGCTTTCGGCACGCCCCCGACGCTTTCGGCACGCCCCCGACGCTTTCGGCACGCCCCCGACGCTTTCGGCACGCCCCCGACGCTTTCGGCGGGCGGGAACGGCGCGCGCCGACGTGAGGGGCGGAGCTTTCGCCTGAGGCGAAGGGCGGGAACGGCGCGCGCAGCAGTGAGGCGCCGCGCGGCCGCCTGAGGCGAAGGGCGGGAACGGCGCGCGCAGCAGTGAGGCGCCGCGCGGCCGCCTGAGAGGAGCGGGAGCGGCGCCCCCGGAAAAGGCTGCTCGGCGGTCGGCGCCGCCTCGGCGGGGACCTCATCGGCTCGGCTCGGCTCGGGGCGGGCGGGGGTGGACCCGAGTCGCCTGTGGGGGGGCGAGCGCCATTGTCTGAGGGGCTCAGGAGAGTCCTGGACCCGCCAGGCGCGGCAAGGTGCCTGGAGCAGACGAGTGCCCGGCGCAGTCGTCCCTGCAGAAGTGCTGGAGCACCGGCTCTGGTGAGAAAAGCCGATCTGTGAGGTTTTTTTCGGGGCGGAAGGGGGGGTTGGAGGGCGGCCGGGGTTCGGGTGGTGCTGTGGACACTTCTCGCCGGGGACCGGCGTCCTTCTCAGACCTGACGGCACACTACTGCCCTTTCAGCAGCTGGTGGCGAAGAAGGGAGAGATGTCCACTGCGTGTGGAAGGACCTGCGAGGCAAGAGCGAGCGGGAGGAGCAGCGGAGGAAGTCTGGGCAGCAAGAGGAAAGAGAAGGGCGCTCTGAACAAAGCGCCGCTGTGAGGGGCGGAGCGGTCGCCTGAGGGGGACCTGCCCGGGGAAGGGGCGAGCAGGAGTCGAACCTGCCTGGGGAAGTACCGAATCGACTTGGGAACGGGGGGGGGACGGGACGGGAGCCGCCTTGGGGAGGGGGTCGGTGTCGTCGCCTCGGCGGGGGGGGAGCAGTGTCGTCGCCTCGGCGGGGGGGGGGAGCAGTGTCGTCGCCTCGGCGGGGGGGGGAGGGGGGGGAGCAGTGTCGTCGCCTCGGCGGGGGGGGGAGGGGGGGGAGCAGTGTCGTCGCCTCGGCGGGGGGGGGAGGGGGGGGAGCAGTGTCGTCGCCTCGGCGGGGGGGGGGGAGCAGTGTCGTCGCCTCGGCGGGGGGGGGGGAGCAGTGTCGTCGCCTCGGCGGGGGGGGGGGAGCAGTGTCGTCGCCTCGGCGGGGGGGGGGGAGCAGTGTCGTCGTCTCGGCGGGGGGGGGGGGGGGGGAGCAGTGTCGTCGCCTCGGCGGGGGGGGAGCAGTGTCGTCGCCTCGGCGGGGGGGGGGAGCAGTGTCGTCGCCTCGGCGGGGGGGGGGAGCAGTGTCGTCGCCTCGGCGGGGGGGGGGGGGGGGGGGGCGGGGAGTAGTGTCGTCGTCTCGGCGGGGGGGGGGGAGCAGTGTCGTCGCCTGGTGGGGGGGAGTGTCGTCCACGGCGGGGGATGGGGGAGCGGAGCTTCCTCAGGGCCGGTGAGAGGGGACTGGAGCTGCCTGAGGAGGGACGGCCATCGCCTCAGGGGCGGAGGAGGGTCCAAGCCTCCCTGAACGCGGCCAGGAGCCCGGAGGAGAAAAGCACCCGTCGTAGACATCCCTGCAGGAAGTGCTGGAGCACGGACTCGTGAGAAAAGCCAATCTGTGAGTTTTTTTCGCGGGGAGGGGGGATGGTGGTGGTGGTGGTGGTGGTGGGAGGGGGTTCGGGTGGTGCTGTGGCCAGCTCTCGCCGGGGACCAGCATCGCTCTCGGACCTGACGGCATCCTCCTGCCCTTGCAGCAGGCGGCGGAGCAGCGTGGAGGTCTCCGTCCTGTACCGCTGCAGGCCAAGAGCGGAGGAAGTCTGGGCAGCAAGAGGAGGCAGGAGAAGGGCGCTCTGGGCAAAGGGACCTCCCTGTCACCGGGGCTGTGGTCGCACCAGCGTGTCGCCAGGACCTTTGGTGCCCTGGCCGGCTTTGTGCCGGGTGACCCCCCTGTAAGCAGGGCTCGGGTCTTTGGGTTTTTGCCGGCCTTTTGCCACGTCACCCCGTGGTCAGGCTGCCGGGCAGGTGGCAACCCTCTAAGGGGGGTGAGCGGTGCCGTCTCTGCGGCCGGGGCGGGAAGCGGAGCTCCTAAAGCGCGCCGTGGTGGGGAGCCACAGCCAGGCCGGCCGGCCTGTAACTTGGGCGCACGGGGGGGGGCCTGGCAGCAGGGCCGGGGCCTCTGCTCTGTCCTCCGGGTGGGGGAGCTGGCGCCTGGCTGCGCCTTCCTTCCGAGCACCAGCTCCTCGAGAAGCAAGACAAGGCATCGTGAAGGAGCTGCGAGGCCAGAGCGAGGGAGAGGAGGAGCGGCGGGCTGAAGAGAGGGCTGGGGGGAGAGGAGGGAGCTCAGGGCAAAGGGGCCTCCCCACGGCACCGTTGCCGGCACCTTTGGTGTCCTGGCCGGCGCTGCGCCTGGTGACCTCCCTGTAAGCAGGGCTCGGGTCTCTGGCCTTTTGCCCCCTTGCCCCGACGGTTTGGCTGCCCGGAGAGAGCGGCACCGTCCCCACACCGAGGGGCAAATGGGGCTCTCTGGCCCCCAAGCCCGCCCTGTAGGCAGGGGAGGGCTGTTTCCCCGGCCCTGGCGGCATTCTGCCTGCTGGCGGCCTGGCCAGCGTGACCCCCTGGAGTCGGGGCGCGTCGCGGCACTTGTCCCTTGGTCCCCCGCGAAGCCCTGTGGCACGTTGAGTCCCTCTGGGCTCCGTGCGTCCGGGGGGGGCAGGTCCGAGGCTCTGCTCTCTTGCTCGCGGGAGGGGACGGCTCCCCAGACATTGGCTGCACAGAGATCGCTCTCTTTTCTGGGAAGTTTTCTTTCCCCCCGTCCGTGTCCGTGTGCCTGCCTGTGTCCGCGTCGGTGCGAGTGAGCGAGTGAAGGAGCTTCTTGTTTAGGCCCCCGTTGAAATCGCTGCAGCGTACTTAGCTTAAACTTCCCGGGAGGGAAAGAGGGGCTCTGTGCAGCAACAGGGGGTCGGTCCCCGCTGAGCCCGCGAGCGGAGGGCGAGTCCCGGCTGGCCCCTCCTTTCCAGGGACGGAGCCAAGCTGCGCGGTCGTAGCACGGCCGACGCGCGACCCGCCCGCAGTCTGGGCCTGGGTGGCTGCCTGTCCTGCTGGCGACCTGCCAGCGTGCCGGCCCCGTACTCGGGGCGAGTGCCACGAGCCGTGGAGCCCTCTGACCCGACGGCCCTGTAAGCAGGGTTGTGCCCGTCCCCCGCCCTCGGCAGGAGGAGCGGGTAGCGAGCGGGCGTCTGCGGCCCCCGGCCTTCGAGGGCAAACGCTCGGCAGTTGTGTCCCCTTCACCGAGAACCGCGGTAGCCTCTATAAACGCAGGGAACGGCCCTGAGCCAAGTACCTGCCCCAGAGTCCTCGAGACCCTCCCAGAGTTGCCCAGGACGCTCTTGTCCCACAGCAGCCGTGGTGACAGGGAGGGCCCTTTGCCCGCAGCCCCTTTCTCTTTCCCCGGTTTCAGCGTGCCGCTCCTCCTCTCGCTTGCCCTCGCCTCGTAGTTTCTTCCGCAGGCCACGGATGCCTCTTCCTTCTGTCTTCTCCGGGAGCTGGTGCCCGGAAGGAAGGCGCGGTCGGGCGCCAGCTCCTCTGCCTGGACGACGGGGAAGCCGGCCGCCTGAGGGACCTTCCCTCAGCGTGCTCTGGCCCCCGGCCCTCCTTCCTCCCTCCTGTCCCCTGCCCCGGCCTGAGCCGCCTCAGACCCCGTTTTCTCACCTGGTGGTGCCCGGCGGCCTGGGGGCTTAAAGCATAGAGGGAGAGGGGACAGGGGTACGGCAGGGCAGGGGGAGATTTAGGGGGACAGGCAGCACTTGGTGGGCCTCAGCCGCCAGCCCCTTGCAACCAGCTGCTCCGCAGTGACGCGGCAGCTTCTCCCCAGCGATGAGGAACCCCCCTCGGGAAGTTCTGCTTCCCCAGCCCCCAGAACCTCTTGGGAAAGGGCCGCTGCTGCCGATTCACCTGCCTTCAGGGCAGACAGCGCCCAGCACTCTCGATAGTGCTTGGCTGGCGCCTTGTGTGGGGCGGCGGCCCTGTTAGCGGGGTGCGGGTCAGGGCGCCCCTGTAGCGGAGAGGAGGGGCCTCGTGGGCCTTTGGGACCGGGGCTGCCCTGTAAGTCGGGGCCTGGCCCGTGCCCTGCAGTCCCGGGCACTTTGCAGTCCCGGCAGCGGCTCGAGCCCCCTGTAAGCAGGGGCGCAGCCTCTGTGGCCGCCGCTTTGCATGCCCAGCTCCATTTGCCCAGAGTGCCCGACTCCGAGCCCAGCTCCAGCGCCGGCCGCGACTCCACGTGTGGCAGCACCGGAGCACCGATTGGGTAAGAAAAGCCGATCTGTGAGGTTTTTTCGGGGGGGCGGGGGTATAGGGGTGTGTGAGGGCGGCCGGTGTTCAGGTGGTGCTGTGGCCAGCTCTCACCCAGGACCGTCGTCGCTCTCGGACCTGATGGCATTCTCCTGCTCTTGCAGCAGTTGGTCGTGGAGAAGAAGGGAGAGACATCCACCGCGTGCAGAAGGACCTGCGAGGCAAGAGCGAGCGGGAGGAGTAGCGGCAGCGGTCCGGCAAAGAGGCGAGAGAAAGCCCTCCTGGGCAGGGGATCTCCCTGTCACCTGGGCTGTGTTCGCCTCCAGCGTCCCTGCCCATTTGCGGATGTTTTCTTTGCCTCGTGAGCAAGTACTCGGCTCTTGGTAGTTCTCCAGTTTTAGAACCTGCTCCCATTCCACCTGACGATGACCCAACTTCCTGAAGTTTTCTCAAAACTCCTTCCTGTACTTGGATGTGGCTGCACCAGCCGTGGGGAGCGGGAGGGCTCTGCAGCCACCCGCAGCGCCCTTTGAGGCTGCGTGGGATGCCGGGGGAAGAGCAGTCGGGAGCAGGGTTTTGGAGGTGGATTCCCCTGCTCTGAGTGCTTCTCTTTCCGCACCTGTACGGGGAAGGAAGCGGCTGGATCTCAGCCTCTGGAGGAGCACGTTCCTCTTCCCTGCCCCAAAAGGGCGTTTGTGCCCACCCTTTCCCCATCTGTTCAGTGCCGGGGGTGCTCAGTCAGATGCTTTCTCCAACTGGGTGTTCCCCATTTAGCTCCTTTTCTGCCCAACTCGGCTTTAACCGCTGCCAGCCACGTGGCGCTGCGCGTGGGATTTGAACCTTTGGCAGCCGCTGGAATGTTTGCGGCGTGTGTTGGTCCTGGCTGCTTGCAAGGGGACTCGGGGTGAAGCGCTAAGGCTTGGACAATAGGGCCAAGCCAGAGTTGACTTGTAGACGAGTCCTGTGTATTTTATAACTGTTAACCATTGTGCTAACAGGTATTTTACTAAGTGATAACCAACCACCTATTCCGATGTAAAAAGTGGAAGTATCGAAGCCTGAACAACAGGCCCTGAGCCGAAGCTGCTCACTCAGTATGTCATCGTTAGTGAAACAGGTGTGGAAGACGTAGCTCTCTTGAATGTACATTTATCTTTCTTTGTGTGGGGATAAAATAACCGGGTCGTGGAGACCGTAGTCTGGCCCTGTGGCCTGACGTGAGCCCTTGCACCTAGTCTGCCTGGGTAAGCAGAGGAGCTCCCTTAGCTTCTCCCCTGAGCCCTGGCCAGGCTCCGGGGGAATCTAATGTGAGATTGAAACCAGATATTTCCGCTCCAAACCAAGGTGCCAGCTCTTCTGGCTTGCCGATTTTGGGGTATAGAAGGGTGGACCCGCTCACAGCGACTTTGGAGGCCTCAGCTACGGGTGGACGCACCGCGTAGGGTTTCCCACTTGCCGGGAAAGGCTCTGCAAACCCTCGCTGTAACCGGGGCTGCCTGCGGGTCTGGGTGATGGCAACGGGTGCAGGTGCTGAGGGATCTTTTTTAATCGCTGTTCCCTCTCTCTCAGGCAGTCAGGATTTGATGCGTTACCCTGTATTTTCCTGTCTGTGTGAGTGCACTATTCCGTCTTTTCTTACTGTGTGTTTTCTATATTCTTCTGTTATTATTTAGCTATTTCTAATAAAATACGCCTGCTCCTTTCACTCCGGTGTCTGAGTTGAATTGATATCCCTAATCAGCAGAACAGGGGGAGATGAGGTGGCGCTTTCCAGAGCCGAGGTCGGTGTCGGTTTGGCTTTGGGCTGAGCTGTAGCCGCCGCGGCGCTAGTTCCTGGCAAGGGGACGGACGTGGGAGCTGTCGGGGCCAGAGCTGCCGTAAATATAATCAGACAGCTTGCTCGGGTTCTCCAGCTCCTAGCGTACGCTCCAGAAGAGCGGCTGAACGCGGGCAGAAATGTTCCGGGATTTATCTGGGTTTTTTTTTTAAAAAAAAATTATTTCTGCTATCACCAGGATTTGAAAAACTAAATTGGATAAATGTGAGTTTAGGAAAAATATCTAACGATACGTGTGCTTTTAATAGTTACTGTACTGGTCTCCCAGGGACCGAAGTTACGCTGTTTCGTCCTTAAAACAACTCTGCGCTCCCGTGTCGCGTTGTCACAGGCTTTCCTCCCCCTTCCACCCGTCCAAAGAGCCCTGAGGCTGCTCTGACCGACACTTCGGTCACCCCGCTGAGTTCTGGGTCACAAGGCGAGACTGCGCTGCCCTGCGCTGCGGCCGTGCCGGAGCTCCTCCCTCTCCGGGGGGGGTCATAAGATTTGGCAGCGTTGGTCCCGTCGGCCCGCGCACCGGAGCGGTCTCGCCCAGCGGCTGCTCCCGCTGGCCGGGGAAGGTTCCCCCGGCGGGGAGAGGCGACCTGCGGCGTGCGGCTGCGCCGGGCGGCCCCCGGAGTGCGCGTGCGCGGCGGCGGCCCCGCGACCGGAGGACCGGCGGCCCATAGAGCGTGAGCTCGGAGGAGTGACGGGCATCTCCGGCGTTTATTAACGGTGCCGGTCGCTATAGTTACCGGGGGGGGGGGGAGCGTGGGCCGGGCCGGAGGAGCCGCAGGGGCGGGCAGGGAGGCTGCAGGCAGCGACCCCTCCCTGTCCGGGGCCGGTGCTGGAGGAGGAGCCGGTGCGAGCCGAGGCAGGAGCGGGGCCGCGCGGCCGGGCGGCTGCGGGGAAAGGTACGGCGGGACCGGGGGCGGAGGCCGCTCCGCGTCGGGGCCGGGCGGCGGCGGCGCTGCCCGGAGCCGCGCGGGGCTGCGCTCGGCCGGGCTTCCGGGTGCGCGGGCGGCGCGGCGGGAGCCGTAGTCACGTGCAGGGGGCTTCCGGTCGGCCATGTTGGCTCCCCGGGGCACGCCGGGAGCTGCAGTTTCTGCGCTCTCGGTTCCCCGCAGCCGCGGCGCTGGCGGGCGCGCGCGGCACGGCACAGCCCTCGGTACCGGCGCGGCCCCGCGGCGCGGCCCGAGACGCGGTTTTGTGGCGGTTTCCCGCGGGCTGCCCGCGGCTCCCCGAGACGCGGTGTGCCCCCGGCCCGGGGGTACGCATGCGCGGCCGCGGCGTCTCCCGGGAGTGCGCATGCGCGGCGGAGGTGAGTGTTGGGGCTGCGGCCGGGCCGGTCCGCGGCAATAAGGGTCCCTGCTGCCTCCGTGCCCCCTCCCGAGGCCGCGCTGGGGCCGCGCGTGTCCGTTCCTGCCCCGGGGATGCCGCCGGCTGCGCCCAGCTCGGGCTGGCGTGGGGTGTCTCTGCCCGGCCTGGCGCTCCTCACGGCTCGGGGACCAGAAGGGACGGGCGGAGCCGAGCCTTCCCGGCCGTGGGCAGCGGGGCGGGAGCCGCCGCGGCTGGAGCTGGAGGGGCCGGAGAAAGGGAAGGAAGGAGAACGTCAAGGGCATGTGGGCAGCAGCCGCCTCGCCCTGCAGGAGGAGAGCGCCTGCCTCTCCGGGTGAGCGAGGAGCCCTCTGCACAGTCCGCAGCGGGCCGGACCGCCAGCGTGCGCCCGGGGTCTGCGCGCGTCACCCCAGGCGCGGAACGGCCGCGGAGCGAGCGAGCGAGGCTGCGTGTGTCGGAAGCCACGTCTTGTAAGAGCCGAGAGACACCCGCGTATTCTTTTAGGGGGAGGTCAGCCAGGCGAGTGGAGTTTCAGAAGAAGAGGAGGGGCAGGAGGAAGGAAGGAGAAAGAAGCATCAGACCTGTCCAGTTCTCCCGGCAGTGCCGGGAGCGAGAGCCGCGGTGAGTCCCGGGCCCTCGGGGCCCTGTCACTCCCCTTGTATGTCCCAGTCCCTTCCTGCCCCTCTCTTTCCCATGCTGTGATTTTTTTTTTCTTCTCTATACGTTTTCTTTCTATTCTTCTGCCTTGCTCCCCCTTCCTCTCTCACTTTCTCTCTCTTGTCTTGCTGCTTCCTTTTCTTTTTCTGTCTGCACTTCTGACTGCTTGTTCTGTACCTTTTGCATCACTCCTCAGTCCATTTCTCTCTCGATCCTTCCGTTCTGCTCCTCACTTCTCAGTTTCTCTCTCTTTCCTCTGTCTTACTCCTGCACGTAGTGTGTGATTGAATGAGGTTCTGTGTCTAGCAGGCCTCATCTCGTAAGAGCTGTGAGACACCTACATCTTCTCATAAGTGGAGGACAGCCAGGCACCTGGAGCTGTAGAAGAGGAAGGGAGAAGGCAAACAGAAGGAAGAGTCTGACCTGTCAAATTCTCCTGGCAGCGCGGAGAACTGCAGTAAGTCCCGAGCTCTTGGGCCCCTCTCATCCCTCTTGTGTGTCCTGGTCCCTCCCTGTCTTTCTCCTAGACTCCTCTCTTTCTGGTGCTGCTCAACTTTTTTTGCTCACCTGTATCTTCCGTCTTGCTTGGAGCATCTCCCTGTCCCCATCTTGTAGGTCTTCCCTTTCTCTGCCCTGTACCCTGCCGCTCTTGCTGCCTTTCTCCATCCCTCTCTGTCCAGCTCCCTGTTCCTATTGATGCCCCTTTCTTCTTCCTGCACCCGCTGCTATTCCCTGCGATCTCCATCTCTCTCTTTCCTGCTCCCTGTCCCCCGTTTTTCATTCCTACCTCCGTCCCTCATCGCCTGTCTGGCCTTTTTCCTCGGTGTCTTTCTCTCTGGCTGACTCCCTTCTGCTGTTTTTCATTTCCTCCCTATCCATCTTGTTGCCCATCGCTCTTTTGTCTTCTCTCTCTCCGTGTGTCGCTGTCTGTCTTCCAGTCACTGTTCTTTAATTCCTCCCTCTTCCCTGTAGCTTGCTGCTATTTTTTTTTCCCTGTTCTCCATCATGCTCTGTCGGGTGCCCTGTCCCTGTTTATCAATTCCTCCCTCTGCCCTGCGGTCTGTCTTTTTTCACCATTTAATTTTTGCCTCGCTCTCTCTCTGTCTGGCTCCTTGTGCCAGGTTTGCGAATTCCTTCCTCTGTGCCCCGTACCCCCTGTGATCTTTGCTGCTTTGTGGCCTGTTTCTGGCTGGCGCTCTGTTACTATTCAGTAATTCCTCTCTTGATGCCTTGTAGTCTGTTGCTTTTGTCTTTTCTCCATCTCTCTGTTCCCTCTGTTTTAGAATACCCCTCCTCTTCTTTCTGTATGCATCAGGAGTAGTTTTTGGCTCCAGGTCTCTTTTTTTCTGTCTCTGTCCCTGTTTCCTAATTCTTCCTTCTCTGCCCTGTCACATGTAGCTATGTGATTTGTTTTGTGTTCCTTCCCTGCCCCTTCCCTCCATGGTTTGCTGTCCTGACTCCCCATAGCTGTTGCTTTTTCCTCCCTCTGTGCCCTGTTCTCTGGAGCTTTTTTGTCTTTCTCCCATCTTGCTTGGTCTAGCTCCCTGCCCCCTGCCTTTTTTTTTTCCCCTCCATGTCTGTTGTGCCACCCATCCCAGCTTTTTTTTCTGCTGCCTTTGTTTTGTCTTCTCGTATCCTGCATCTTGGTCCTCACGTTTGGCAGCTTCCAGCTCTGCCCAGCAGCTTGTTGCTCCAGGAACCGACTGACTGTTCCCGGCTGGACTGAGGAGCGTGGCTCCGGGAACAAGCGCCAAGGTGTGCCAGGGGCAGGGGCAGCATTAGGGGCCCTGAGCCCCGGAGCAGACTCACTCCCTTCTGGGACTTGTTCTGTGTGTGACTGAATAAACACTTGCTGTCTGCCGGCTGCCTTTTGTGCTTCCTTTGCCCCAGGTGAGGGGCTGGGAGGGGTGATGATGCTCTGTGGGGGTGGGTGATGGCCTCCAGCTGTGGGCTGGGGCTGGAGGGGCCCCAGGTGTGGGCAGTGAGGCTGATGGCAGCGGCCCCTCCCTGTAAAGGGCTTGCTCCGGGTGGAGGGGCGGGTGCTGCTGTTAAGAGCAAGGCAGCCGTCGGAGGGGTCGGTGTCAACCAAGGGAGGAGCAGAGCAGTCGCTGAGCATTGCTGGGCCCTGGCTGCACCGAGGGAGAAGGTGAGTGGAGCCGTGCCATCAGCTGGCAGCTCCTGGGGAGGATGGCGGTGCCTGCAGGGTGGCAGTGTTGGAGGTGGTGGCAGGGGCTGCCCCGAGCCGGTGGTGAGGCTTCTGGGTGCATTGGTGGGGGTTCGGAGGGGTGAGCAACGGTGTTGCTGCAGGGTCAGAAAGCAGAGAAAACCGCCTCTCGCAACCCAGCGGGAGCTGTAGTCCTGGCGTGTGGGGTTTCTGGCCAGCCGCGTTGGTTCCCTGGGTCACGCTGGGATGCGGGGTCTTACAGCGCTGGGCGTGCAGGCGGCCGTGCCGCGTTGGCCAGCACGTGCCAGGAGCTGTAGGTTCTGCAGACTCGGCTGCCAGGCAGCTGCACCGCTCATGGGCGCCCGTAGCGCGGCGCAGTCCTCGCTACCGCCGCGGCCCCTGTGGCGCAGCACGAGGGATAGTTTTGTTGCCGCTTTCACGTGGATTCCCGGGGGCTTCCAGCTGCTCCCCACCAAGCGTCGTGCCCGTTCCTCGAGAGCGTGTGCGCAGTGACGTGCCGCTCGGCCGCCGCTCGCGCGGGGGGTGGCGCTCGCCTGCGCTAACCGCTGCCTGGCAAACGCCACACGGTGCTGTCGGTGGGCGACGCAGAGGTGCCCCCGTGCCCCACGCTGCCGCCCGCCAGCAACGTCAGTGCGATGCTCCGATGCCCGTGGGGGGGTGCGGCCACGCTCGTTGCCCCCTCCTGGTAAGGAAATGCTGCCGCCGCCCCACGTCACACTGCCGGCGGGCGCTCGGTGCGCAAAGGGCAGGACTGCAGCGCCGGCCCCGCACAGGTGTGCGGCACCGCCAGAGCCGCCTGCCTGCTGCCGCAGCGTGAGGCTTGCTGGGCGTGATTCCTGGTGGTGGGCGAGGGCCGAGGCCACCGGTGAGGCCAGCCAGCCCCTTTGGCAGGTGTGGGGGCCCCTCCTGCCCGCTGGCCACACGGCAGCGGTGGGGCAGGAAGCTTCACACCGCCTCCTGTGTCAGGCCTCCGCTCTGCTGGAGGTGATCCGGGCCGGGGGAGCCCCAGGGAGTTACCCGAGGGCTGGGACAAAGGCAGAGGGGAAGAAGATGTGTGTCCCCCGGGGGTTGGTGCCGAGTGCCTCCCCAGCTTGCCAGAGCTCCCCTTGAGCTGGTACTGGCCTCGCCCGCACCGTGTCCTGGCCCCAGGTCTCGCACCTCACCCTGAAGCCCGTCCCGTAGCCCCAGGTCACCCCCGAGCCCCGCGGGGATGGCGGCAAGCCGGCCCTTGGCGCCTCCGCAGGAGCCCCCGTGGAAGGAGGGCTCCGGCCAGGGGCGATCTACGGTAATAACGGCAGTCGCTTCACCTTCTCCCAGAGGCCTCACCGGGGCCGTGTTGGAGAATGGCTTGCAGAGAGCAAGGCCGTGGGTCTCTGCAGGAGCTGATTGCAGCCATCTGAGGTAAACAAAGGAAACAACCCAGGGTACAGTTATGCTTACAATGGACTGTTATGTTAACAAAGAGAGAAACTGAGGTACACCATGGCCTTGAGTGTGATGGTGAACAACCCTGGGCAAAAAAAGGCAGGCCAGAAGAGGGAAGATGTTGGGACATATCTGAAATGCCACAAGGGGCTGGGATATTATAATGTAGCCTTTTACATGTATCCAATAGATTTGTGAGTAGTATGCATGATTACAATATTGTAGAGTGCTTATGTAAGGGGTGATTTTTTTCAATAAAGCTGAAGCTTGCTCTATCATTCACGTTGAATCGGCTGCTTGCTTCCTCCACCTGCTGCAGGGCCTCGCTTGCCTGTTCCTTCCCTGGGGATGCTGTTGACTGGACCCACTTCAGAACTGTGTGGGGTTCTCTGCCTGCCCTTGTGCTCCTCGCAGCAGAGAGGTGAGAAGGGACAGGCCCCTGGGACGTTTTCTGGCTGTGGACAGGAGCTGCCACAGCTGAAGCTGGAGAGGCCTGAGAAAGGGAAAGAAGAAAATCAAGGGCATGTGGGCAGCAGCTGCCTTCCACTGCAGGAAGAGAGAGCCTGCCTCTCTGGGCGAGGCAGGAGCCCTCTGTACAGTCCGCAGGGCCGGACCACCAGCGTGCGATCAGGGTCCGTGCGCGTCACCCAGAGCGCGGTACCGCCGCGCAGCGTGCGAGCGAGGCCACACGTGCAGGAAGCTGCGTTTTGTAAGAGCCGAGAGACACCTGCGTGTTCTTTGAGGTGGAGGGCAGCTGAGCGACTGCAGCTCCAGAAAAGGAAGGGAGGAGAGAAGGAGAAAGAAGGGTCTGAATTGGCAAATTTTTCCTGGCAGCGCTGAGAGCGACAGCTGCGGTGAGTCGCGGACACTCGGGCCCTGTTGCCCCTCTTGGACGTTTTGGGCTGTCCCCTGGCCCCCTCTCTATCCCATGCTGCTATGATTTTTGTTGTTATTTTCTTCCCTGTACCTCTGCTCTCGTTCGTTCCTGCTCCCACTCCCTCTTGTGTCTTCTTCTAGCTCTCCCTTTTTCTTTCTTCGAGATGCTTGGTCCTGCTCTCTCTCCTTCCTTTGTTTCATCCTCCCTTTCTCTCCTGTAACCTAGCGCTGTTATTTTCCTTGTTCAGTTCTTGTTTCAGATCGGCTTTGGGGTCTCTTTTTACCCACAGCTTTCTCTGGCCTGTTCCCAGGCATTGTTATCCCCTGCGAGCCTGTCTGCCGCTCCATGTGCCTGCCTGCCCATTTCCCTCCCTCCTGGTAATCCCGCCTCTACGCTGTGCCCAAGCTCAGGCCGCCCCTGCTCCTGTATCTCGGCTTTCGGCACGCCCCCGGCGCTTTCGGCACGCCCCCGGCGCTTTCGGCACGCCCCCGGCGCTTTCGGCACGCCCCCGGCGCTTTCGGCACGCCCCCGGCGCTTTCGGCACGCCCCCGGCGCTTTCGGCACGCCCCCGGCGCTTTCGGCACGCCCCCGGCGCTTTCGGCACGCCCCCGGCGCTTTCGGCACGCCCCCGGCGCTTTCGGCACGCCCCCGGCGCTTTCGGCACGCCCCCGGCGCTTTCGGCACGCCCCCGGCGCTTTCGGCACGCCCCCGGCGCTTTCGGCACGCCCCCGGCGCTTTCGGCACGCCCCCGGCGCTTTCGGCACGCCCCCGGCGCTTTCGGCACGCCCCCGGCGCTTTCGGCACGCCCCCGGCGCTTTCGGCACGCCCCCGGCGCTTTCGGCACGCCCCCGGCGCTTTCGGCACGCCCCCGGCGCTTTCGGCACGCCCCCGGCGCTTTCGGCACGCCCCCGGCGCTTTCGGCACGCCCCCGGCGCTTTCGGCACGCCCCCGGCGCTTTCGGCACGCCCCCGGCGCTTTCGGCACGCCCCCGGCGCTTTCGGCACGCCCCCGGCGCTTTCGGCACGCCCCCGGCGCTTTCGGCACGCCCCCGGCGCTTTCGGCACGCCCCCGGCGCTTTCGGCACGCCCCCGACGCTTTCGGCACGCCCCCGACGCTTTCGGCACGCCCCCGACGCTTTCGGCACGCCCCCGACGCTTTCGGCACGCCCCCGACGCTTTCGGCACGCCCCCGACGCTTTCGGCACGCCCCCGACGCTTTCGGCACGCCCCCGACGCTTTCGGCACGCCCCCGACGCTTTCGGCACGCCCCCGACGCTTTCGGCACGCCCCCGACGCTTTCGGCACGCCCCCGACGCTTTCGGCACGCCCCCGACGCTTTCGGCACGCCCCCGACGCTTTCGGCACGCCCCCGACGCTTTCGGCACGCCCCCGACGCTTTCGGCACGCCCCCGACGCTTTCGGCACGCCCCCGACGCTTTCGGCACGCCCCCGACGCTTTCGGCACGCCCCCGACGCTTTCGGCACGCCCCCGACGCTTTCGGCACGCCCCCGACGCTTTCGGCACGCCCCCGACGCTTTCGGCACGCCCCCGACGCTTTCGGCACGCCCCCGACGCTTTCGGCACGCCCCCGACGCTTTCGGCACGCCCCCGACGCTTTCGGCACGCCCCCGACGCTTTCGGCACGCCCCCGACGCTTTCGGCACGCCCCCGACGCTTTCGGCACGCCCCCGACGCTTTCGGCACGCCCCCGACGCTTTCGGCACGCCCCCGACGCTTTCGGCGGGCGGGAACGGCGCGCGCCGACGTGAGGGGCGGAGCTTTCGCCTGAGGCGAAGGGCGGGAACGGCGCGCGCAGCAGTGAGGCGCCGCGCGGCCGCCTGAGGCGAAGGGCGGGAACGGCGCGCGCAGCAGTGAGGCGCCGCGCGGCCGCCTGAGAGGAGCGGGAGCGGCGCCCCCGGAAAAGGCTGCTCGGCGGTCGGCGCCGCCTCGGCGGGGACCTCATCGGCTCGGCTCGGCTCGGGGCGGGCGGGGGTGGACCCGAGTCGCCTGTGGGGGGGCGAGCGCCATTGTCTGAGGGGCTCAGGAGAGTCCTGGACCCGCCAGGCGCGGCAAGGTGCCTGGAGCAGACGAGTGCCCGGCGCAGTCGTCCCTGCAGAAGTGCTGGAGCACCGGCTCTGGTGAGAAAAGCCGATCTGTGAGGTTTTTTTCGGGGCGGAAGGGGGGGTTGGAGGGCGGCCGGGGTTCGGGTGGTGCTGTGGACACTTCTCGCCGGGGACCGGCGTCCTTCTCAGACCTGACGGCACACTACTGCCCTTTCAGCAGCTGGTGGCGAAGAAGGGAGAGATGTCCACTGCGTGTGGAAGGACCTGCGAGGCAAGAGCGAGCGGGAGGAGCAGCGGAGGAAGTCTGGGCAGCAAGAGGAAAGAGAAGGGCGCTCTGAACAAAGCGCCGCTGTGAGGGGCGGAGCGGTCGCCTGAGGGGGACCTGCCCGGGGAAGGGGCGAGCAGGAGTCGAACCTGCCTGGGGAAGTACCGAATCGACTTGGGAACGGGGGGGGGACGGGACGGGAGCCGCCTTGGGGAGGGGGTCGGTGTCGTCGCCTCGGCGGGGGGGGAGCAGTGTCGTCGCCTCGGCGGGGGGGGGAGGGGGGGGAGCAGTGTCGTCGCCTCGGCGGGGGGGGGAGGGGGGGGAGCAGTGTCGTCGTCTCGGCGGGGGGGGGAGGGGGGGGAGCAGTGTCGTCGCCTCGGCGGGGGGGGGAGGGGGGGGAGCAGTGTCGTCGCCTCGGCGGGGGGGGAGCAGTGTCGTCGCCTCGGCGGGGGGGGGGGAGCAGTGTCGTCGTCTCGGCGGGGGGGGGAGCAGTGTCGTCGCCTCGGCGGGGGGGGAGCAGTGTCGTCGCCTCGGCGGGGGGGGGGAGCAGTGTCGTCGCCTCGGCGGGGGGGGGGGGGGGGGGGGGGCGGGGAGTAGTGTCGTCGTCTCGGCGGGGGGGGGGGAGCAGTGTCGTCGCCTGGTGGGGGGGAGTGTCGTCCACGGCGGGGGATGGGGGAGCGGAGCTTCCTCAGGGCCGGTGAGAGGGGACTGGAGCTGCCTGAGGAGGGACGGCCATCGCCTCAGGGGCGGAGGAGGGTCCAAGCCTCCCTGAACGCGGCCAGGAGCCCGGAGGAGAAAAGCACCCGTTGTAGACATCCCTGCAGGAAGTGCTGGAGCACGGACTCGTGAGAAAAGCCAATCTGTGAGTTTTTTTCGCGGGGAGGGGGGATGGTGGTGGTGGTGGTGGTGGTGGGAGGGGGTTCGGGTGGTGCTGTGGCCAGCTCTCGCCGGGGACCAGCATCGCTCTCGGACCTGACGGCATCCTCCTGCCCTTGCAGCAGGCGGCGGAGCAGCGTGGAGGTCTCCGTCCTGTACCGCTGCAGGCCAAGAGCGGAGGAAGTCTGGGCAGCAAGAGGAGGCAGGAGAAGGGCGCTCTGGGCAAAGGGACCTCCCTGTCACCGGGGCTGTGGTCGCACCAGCGTGTCGCCAGGACCTTTGGTGCCCTGGCCGGCTTTGTGCCGGGTGACCCCCCTGTAAGCAGGGCTCGGGTCTTTGGGTTTTTGCCGGCCTTTTGCCGCGTCACCCCGTGGTCAGGCTGCCAGGCAGGTGGCAACCCTCTAAGGGGGGTGAGCGGCGCCGTCTCTGCGGCCGGGGCGGGAAGCGGAGCTCCTAAAGCGCGCCGTGGTGGGGAGCCGCAGCCAGGCCGGCCGGCCTGTAACTTGGGCGCACGGGGGGGGGCCTGGCAGCAGGGCCGGGGCCTCTGCTCTGTCCTCCGGGTGGGGGAGCTGGCGCCTGGCTGCGCCTTCCTTCCGAGCACCAGCTCCTCGAGAAGCAAGACAAGGCATCGTGAAGGAGCTGCGAGGCCAGAGCGAGGGAGAGGAGGAGCGGCGGGCTGAAGAGAGGGCTGGGGGGAGAGGAGGGAGCTCAGGGCAAAGGGGCCTCCCCACGGCACCGTTGCCGGCACCTTTGGTGTCCTGGCCGGCGCTGCGCCTGGTGACCTCCCTGTAAGCAGGGCTCGGGTCTCTGGCCTTTTGCCCCCTTGCCCCGACGGTTTGGCTGCCCGGAGAGAGCGGCACCGTCCCCGCACCGAGGGGCAAATGGGGCTCTCTGGCCCCCAAGCCCGCCCTGTAGGCAGGGGAGGGTTGTTTCCCCGGCCCTGGCGGCATTCTGCCTGCTGGCGGCCTGGCCAGCGTGACCCCCTGGAGTCGGGGCGCGTCGCGGCACTTGTCCCTTGGTCCCCCGCGAAGCCCCGTGGCACGTTGAGTCCCTCTGGGCTCCGTGCGTCCGGGGGGGGCAGGTCCGAGGCTCTGCTCTCTTGCTCGCGGGAGGGGACGGCTCCCCAGACATTGGCTGCACAGAGCTCGCTCTCTCTTCTGGGAAGTTTTCTTTCCCCCCGTCCGTGTCCGTGTGCCTGCCTGTGTCCGCGTCGGTGCGAGTGAGCGAGTGAAGGAGCTTCTTGTTTAGGCCCCCGTTGAAATCGCTGCAGCGTACTTAGCTTAAACTTCCCGGGAGGGAAAGAGGGGCTCTGTGCAGCAACAGGGGGTCGGTCCCCGCTGAGCCCGCGAGCGGAGGGCGAGTCCCGGCTGGCCCCTCCTTTCCAGGGACGGAGCCAAGCCGCGCGGTCGTAGCACGGCCGACGCGCGACCCGCCCGCAGTCTGGGCCTGGGTGGCTGCCTGTCCTGCTGGCGACCTGCCAGCGTGCCGGCCCCGTACTCGGGGCGAGTGCCACGAGCCGTGGAGCCCTCTGACCCGACGGCCCTGTAAGCAGGGTTGTGCCCGTCCCCCGCCCTCGGCAGGAGGAGCGGGTAGCGAGCGGGCGTCTGCGGCCCCCGGCCTTCGAGGGCAAACGCTCGGCAGTTGTGTCCCCTTCACCGAGAACCGCGGTAGCCTCTAGAAACGCAGGGAACGGCCCTGAGCCAAGTACCTGCCCCAGAGTCCTCGAGACCCTCCCAGAGTTGCCCAGGACGCTCTTGTCCCACAGCAGCCGTGGTGACAGGGAGGGCCCTTTGCCCGCAGCCCCTTTCTCTTTCCCCGGTTTCAGCGTGCCGCTCCTCCTCTCGCTTGCCCTCGCCTCGTAGTTTCTTCCGCAGGCCACGGATGCCTCTTCCTTCTGTCTTCTCCGGGAGCTGGTGCCCGGAAGGAAGGCGCGGTCGGGCGCCAGCTCCTCTGCCTGGACGACGGGGAAGCCGGCCGCCTGAGGGACCTTCCCTCAGCGTGCTCTGGCCCCCGGCCCTCCTTCCTCCCTCCTGTCCCCTGCCCCGGCCTGAGCCGCCTCAGACCCCATTTTCTCACCTGGTGGTGCCCGGCGGCCTGGGGGCTTAAAGCATAGAGGGAGAGGGGACAGGGGTACGGCAGGGCAGGGGGAGATTTAGGGGGACAGGCAGCACTTGGTGGGCCTCAGCCGCCAGCCCCTTGCAACCAGCTGCTCCGCAGTGACGCGGCAGCTTCTCCCCAGCGATGAGGAACCCCCCTCGGGAAGTTCTGCTTCCCCAGCCCCCAGAACCTCTTGGGAAAGGGCCGCTGCTGCCGATTCACCTGCCTTCAGGGCAGACAGCGCCCAGCACTCTCGATAGTGCTTGGCTGGCGCCTTGTGTGGGGCGGCGGCCCTGTTAGCGGGGTGCGGGTCAGGGCGCCCCTGTAGCGGAGAGGAGGGGCCTCGTGGGCCTTTGGGACCGGGGCTGCCCTGTAAGTCGGGGCCTGGCCCGTGCCCTGCAGTCCCGGGCACTTTGCAGTCCCGGCAGCGGCTCGAGCCCCCTGTAAGCAGGGGCGCAGCCTCTGTGGCCGCCGCTTTGCATGCCCAGCTCCATTTGCCCAGAGTGCCCGACTCCGAGCCCAGCTCCAGCGCCGGCCGCGACTCCACGTGTGGCAGCACCGGAGCACGGATTAGGTGAGAAAAGCCGATCTGTGAGGGTTTTTTTTTTTTGGGGGGGGGGGGGGGGTGGCTTATATAGGATTAGGGGTGTGGGAGGGCGGCTGGGGTTGGCGTGGTGCCGGCGTGGTGCCGTGGCCGGCTCTCGCCGGGGACCGTCGTCCCTCTCAGACCTGACGGCACCCTCCTGCACTTGCAGCACCTGGTGGTGGAGAAGGGAGAGACATCCACCGCATGCGGAAGGCCATGCGAGGCAAGAGTTAGCAGGAGGAGCAGCGAAGGAAGTCTGGGCAGCAAGCGGAAGAAAGAGAAGCGTGCTCTGGGCAAAGCGCCGCTGCGAGGGGTGGAGCGGCCGCCTGAGGGAAAGGGGAGCGCAAGTCGGCGCTGCGTCAGGAAGAACCGGATCGACTCGGGGCCGAGGGATTGGAGCCACCTTGGCGGGGGATCAAAGCTGCGGCAGGGTGGGGGGGCCAGTGCCGTCACCTAGGAGGGGCAGCAGAGCTGTGGCAGGGCGCGTGGGGGGGACTGGAGCTGCATGAGGAGGGACCGCCATCACCTCAGGGGCTGAGGAGGGTCCAGGCCCCGCCGGACGCTGCCAGGAGCCCATTGCAGACGAGTGCCCGTCACGGTCCCTGCACGAAGCACTGGAGCACCGACTGGGTGAGGAAAGCTGATCTGCGAGGTTTTTTCGCGGGGTGGGTGGTGGGAGGGCGGCCGGGGTTCGGGTGGTGCTGTGGCCAGCTCTCGCCGGGGACCAGCATCGCTCTCGGACCTGACGGCATCCTCCTGCCCTTGCAGCAGGCGGCGGAGCAGCGTGGAGGTCTCCGTCCTGTACCGCTGCAGGCCAAGAGCGGAGGAAGTCTGGGCAGCAAGAGGAGGCAGGAGAAGGGCGCTCTGGGCAAAGGGACCTCCCTGTCACCGGGGCTGTGGTCGCACCAGCGTGTCGCCAGGACCTTTGGTGCCCTGGCCGGCTTTGTGCCGGGTGACCCCCCTGTAAGCAGGGCTCGGGTCTTTGGGTTTTTGCCGGCCTTTTGCCGCGTCACCCCGTGGTCAGGCTGCCAGGCAGGTGGCAACCCTCTAAGGGGGGTGAGCGGCGCCGTCTCTGCGGCCGGGGCGGGAAGCGGAGCTCCTAAAGCGCGCCGTGGTGGGGAGCCGCAGCCAGGCCGGCCGGCCTGTAACTTGGGCGCACGGGGGGGGGCCTGGCAGCAGGGCCGGGGCCTCTGCTCTGTCCTCCGGGTGGGGGAGCTGGCGCCTGGCTGCGCCTTCCTTCCGAGCACCAGCTCCTCGAGAAGCAAGACAAGGCATCGTGAAGGAGCTGCGAGGCCAGAGCGAGGGAGAGGAGGAGCGGCGGGCTGAAGAGAGGGCTGGGGGGAGAGGAGGGAGCTCAGGGCAAAGGGGCCTCCTCACGGCACCGTTGCCGGCACCTTTGGTGTCCTGGCCGGCGCTGCGCCTGGTGACCTCCCTGTAAGCAGGGCTCGGGTCTCTGGCCTTTTGCCCCCTTGCCCCGACGGTTTGGCTGCCCGGAGAGAGCGGCACCGTCCCCGCACCGAGGGGCAAATGGGGCTCTCTGGCCCCCAAGCCCGCCCTGTAGGCAGGGGAGGGCTGTTTCCCCGGCCCTGGCGGCATTCTGCCTGCTGGCGGCCTGGCCAGCGTGACCCCCTGGAGTCGGGGCGCGTCGCGGCACTTGTCCCTTGGTCCCCCGCGAAGCCCCGTGGCACGTTGAGTCCCTCTGGGCTCCGTGTGTCCGGGGGGGGCAGGTCCGAGGCTCTGCTCTCTTGCTCGCGGGAGGGGACGGCTCCCCAGACATTGGCTGCACAGAGCTCGCTCTCTCTTCTGGGAAGTTTTCTTTCCCCCCGTCCGTGTCCGTGTGCCTGCCTGTGTCCGCGTCGGTGCGAGTGAGCGAGTGAAGGAGCTTCTTGTTTAGGCCCCCGTTGAAATCGCTGCAGCGTACTTAGCTTAAACTTCCCGGGAGGGAAAGAGGGGCTCTGTGCAGCAACAGGGGGTCGGTCCCCGCTGAGCCCGCGAGCGGAGGGCGAGTCCCGGCTGGCCCCTCCTTTCCAGGGACGGAGCCAAGCCGCGCGGTCGTAGCACGGCCGACGCGCGACCCGCCCGCAGTCTGGGCCTGGGTGGCTGCCTGTCCTGCTGGCGACCTGCCAGCGTGCCGGCCCCGTACTCGGGGCGAGTGCCACGAGCCGTGGAGCCCTCTGACCCGACGGCCCTGTAAGCAGGGTTGTGCCCGTCCCCCGCCCTCGGCAGGAGGAGCGGGTAGCGAGCGGGTGTCTGCGGCCCCCGGCCTTCGAGGGCAAACGCTCGGCAGTTGTGTCCCCTTCACCGAGAACCGCGGTAGCCTCTAGAAACGCAGGGAACGGCCCTGAGCCAAGTACCTGCCCCAGAGTCCTCGAGACCCTCCCAGAGTTGCCCAGGACGCTCTTGTCCCACAGCAGCCGTGGTGACAGGGAGGGCCCTTTGCCCGCAGCCCCTTTCTCTTTCCCCGGTTTCAGCGTGCCGCTCCTCCTCTCGCTTGCCCTCGCCTCGTAGTTTCTTCCGCAGGCCACGGATGCCTCTTCCTTCTGTCTTCTCCGGGAGCTGGTGCCCGGAAGGAAGGCGCGGTCGGGCGCCAGCTCCTCTGCCTGGACGACGGGGAAGCCGGCCGCCTGAGGGACCTTCCCTCAGCGTGCTCTGGCCCCCGGCCCTCCTTCCTCCCTCCTGTCCCCTGCCCCGGCCTGAGCCGCCTCAGACCCCATTTTCTCACCTGGTGGTGCCCGGCGGCCTGGGGGCTTAAAGCATAGAGGGAGAGGGGACAGGGGTACGGCAGGGCAGGGGGAGATTTAGGGGGACAGGCAGCACTTGGTGGGCCTCAGCCGCCAGCCCCTTGCAACCAGCTGCTCCGCAGTGACGCGGCAGCTTCTCCCCAGCGATGAGGAACCCCCCTCGGGAAGTTCTGCTTCCCCAGCCCCCAGAACCTCTTGGGAAAGGGCCGCTGCTGCCGATTCACCTGCCTTCAGGGCAGACAGCGCCCAGCACTCTCGATAGTGCTTGGCTGGCGCCTTGTGTGGGGCGGCGGCCCTGTTAGCGGGGTGCGGGTCAGGGCGCCCCTGTAGCGGAGAGGAGGGGCCTCGTGGGCCTTTGGGACCGGGGCTGCCCTGTAAGTCGGGGCCTGGCCCGTGCCCTGCAGTCCCGGGCACTTTGCAGTCCCGGCAGCGGCTCGAGCCCCCTGTAAGCAGGGGCGCAGCCTCTGTGGCCGCCGCTTTGCATGCCCAGCTCCATTTGCCCAGAGTGCCCGACTCCGAGCCCAGCTCCAGCGCCGGCCGCGACTCCACGTGTGGCAGCACCGGAGCACCGATTGGGTAAGAAAAGCCGATCTGTGAGGTTTTTTCGGGGGGGCGGGGGTATAGGGGTGTGTGAGGGCGGCCGGTGTTCAGGTGGTGCTGTGGCCAGCTCTCACCCAGGACCGTCGTCGCTCTCGGACCTGATGGCATTCTCCTGCTCTTGCAGCAGTTGGTCGTGGAGAAGAAGGGAGAGACATCCACCGCGTGCAGAAGGACCTGCGAGGCAAGAGCGAGCGGGAGGAGTAGCGGCAGCGGTCCGGCAAAGAGGCGAGAGAAAGCCCTCCTGGGCAGGGGATCTCCCTGTCACCTGGGCTGTGTTCGCCTCCAGCGTCCCTGCCCATTTGCGGATGTTTTCTTTGCCTCGTGAGCAAGTACTCGGCTCTTGGTAGTTCTCCAGTTTTAGAACCTGCTCCCATTCCACCTGACGATGACCCAACTTCCTGAAGTTTTCTCAAAACTCCTTCCTGTACTTGGATGTGGCTGCACCAGCCGTGGGGAGCGGGAGGGCTCTGCAGCCACCCGCAGCGCCCTTTGAGGCTGCGTGGGATGCCGGGGGAAGAGCAGTCGGGAGCAGGGTTTTGGAGGTGGATTCCCCTGCTCTGAGTGCTTCTCTTTCCGCACCTGTACGGGGAAGGAAGCGGCTGGATCTCAGCCTCTGGAGGAGCACGTTCCTCTTCCCTGCCCCAAAAGGGCGTTTGTGCCCACCCTTTCCCCATCTGTTCAGTGCCGGGGGTGCTCAGTCAGATGCTTTCTCCAACTGGGTGTTCCCCATTTAGCTCCTTTTCTGCCCAACTCGGCTTTAACCGCTGCCAGCCACGTGGCGCTGCGCGTGGGATTTGAACCTTTGGCAGCCGCTGGAATGTTTGCGGCGTGTGTTGGTCCTGGCTGCTTGCAAGGGGACTCGGGGTGAAGCGCTAAGGCTTGGACAATAGGGCCAAGCCAGAGTTGACTTGTAGACGAGTCCTGTGTATTTTATAACTGTTAACCATTGTGCTAACAGGTATTTTACTAAGTGATAACCAACCACCTATTCCGATGTAAAAAGTGGAAGTATCGAAGCCTGAACAACAGGCCCTGAGCCGAAGCTGCTCACTCAGTATGTCATCGTTAGTGAAACAGGTGTGGAAGACGTAGCTCTCTTGAATGTACATTTATCTTTCTTTGTGTGGGGATAAAATAACCGGGTCGTGGAGACCGTAGTCTGGCCCTGTGGCCTGACGTGAGCCCTTGCACCTAGTCTGCCTGGGTAAGCAGAGGAGCTCCCTTAGCTTCTCCCCTGAGCCCTGGCCAGGCTCCGGGGGAATCTAATGTGAGATTGAAACCAGATATTTCCGCTCCAAACCAAGGTGCCAGCTCTTCTGGCTTGCCGATTTTGGGGTATAGAAGGGTGGACCCGCTCACAGCGACTTTGGAGGCCTCAGCTACGGGTGGACGCACCGCGTAGGGTTTCCCACTTGCCGGGAAAGGCTCTGCAAACCCTCGCTGTAACCGGGGCTGCCTGCGGGTCTGGGTGATGGCAACGGGTGCAGGTGCTGAGGGATCTTTTTTAATCGCTGTTCCCTCTCTCTCAGGCAGTCAGGATTTGATGCGTTACCCTGTATTTTCCTGTCTGTGTGAGTGCACTATTCCGTCTTTTCTTACTGTGTGTTTTCTATATTCTTCTGTTATTATTTAGCTATTTCTAATAAAATACGCCTGCTCCTTTCACTCCGGTGTCTGAGTTGAATTGATATCCCTAATCAGCAGAACAGGGGGAGATGAGGTGGCGCTTTCCAGAGCCGAGGTCGGTGTCGGTTTGGCTTTGGGCTGAGCTGTAGCCGCCGCGGCGCTAGTTCCTGGCAAGGGGACGGACGTGGGAGCTGTCGGGGCCAGAGCTGCCGTAAATATAATCAGACAGCTTGCTCGGGTTCTCCAGCTCCTAGCGTACGCTCCAGAAGAGCGGCTGAACGCGGGCAGAAATGTTCCGGGATTTATCTGGGTTTTTTTTTTAAAAAAAAATTATTTCTGCTATCACCAGGATTTGAAAAACTAAATTGGATAAATGTGAGTTTAGGAAAAATATCTAACGATACGTGTGCTTTTAATAGTTACTGTACTGGTCTCCCAGGGACCGAAGTTACGCTGTTTCGTCCTTAAAACAACTCTGCGCTCCCGTGTCGCGTTGTCACAGGCTTTCCTCCCCCTTCCACCCGTCCAAAGAGCCCTGAGGCTGCTCTGACCGACACTTCGGTCACCCCGCTGAGTTCTGGGTCACAAGGCGAGACTGCGCTGCCCTGCGCTGCGGCCGTGCCGGAGCTCCTCCCTCTCCGGGGGGGGTCATAAGATTTGGCAGCGTTGGTCCCGTCGGCCCGCGCACCGGAGCGGTCTCGCCCAGCGGCTGCTCCCGCTGGCCGGGGAAGGTTCCCCCGGCGGGGAGAGGCGACCTGCGGCGTGCGGCTGCGCCGGGCGGCCCCCGGAGTGCGCGTGCGCGGCGGCGGCCCCGCGACCGGAGGACCGGCGGCCCATAGAGCGTGAGCTCGGAGGAGTGACGGGCATCTCCGGCGTTTATTAACGGTGCCGGTCGCTATAGTTACCGGGGGGGGGGGGAGCGTGGGCCGGGCCGGAGGAGCCGCAGGGGCGGGCAGGGAGGCTGCAGGCAGCGACCCCTCCCTGTCCGGGGCCGGTGCTGGAGGAGGAGCCGGTGCGAGCCGAGGCAGGAGCGGGGCCGCGCGGCCGGGCGGCTGCGGGGAAAGGTACGGCGGGACCGGGGGCGGAGGCCGCTCCGCGTCGGGGCCGGGCGGCGGCGGCGCTGCCCGGAGCCGCGCGGGGCTGCGCTCGGCCGGGCTTCCGGGTGCGCGGGCGGCGCGGCGGGAGCCGTAGTCACGTGCAGGGGGCTTCCGGTCGGCCATGTTGGCTCCCCGGGGCACGCCGGGAGCTGCAGTTTCTGCGCTCTCGGTTCCCCGCAGCCGCGGCGCTGGCGGGCGCGCGCGGCACGGCACAGCCCTCGGTACCGGCGCGGCCCCGCGGCGCGGCCCGAGACGCGGTTTTGTGGCGGTTTCCCGCGGGCTGCCCGCGGCTCCCCGAGACGCGGTGTGCCCCCGGCCCGGGGGTACGCATGCGCGGCCGCGGCGTCTCCCGGGAGTGCGCATGCGCGGCGGAGGTGAGTGTTGGGGCTGCGGCCGGGCCGGTCCGCGGCAATAAGGGTCCCTGCTGCCTCCGTGCCCCCTCCCGAGGCCGCGCTGGGGCCGCGCGTGTCCGTTCCTGCCCCGGGGATGCCGCCGGCTGCGCCCAGCTCGGGCTGGCGTGGGGTGTCTCTGCCCGGCCTGGCGCTCCTCACGGCTCGGGGACCAGAAGGGACGGGCGGAGCCGAGCCTTCCCGGCCGTGGGCAGCGGGGCGGGAGCCGCCGCGGCTGGAGCTGGAGGGGCCGGAGAAAGGGAAGGAAGGAGAACGTCAAGGGCATGTGGGCAGCAGCCGCCTCGCCCTGCAGGAGGAGAGCGCCTGCCTCTCCGGGTGAGCGAGGAGCCCTCTGCACAGTCCGCAGCGGGCCGGACCGCCAGCGTGCGCCCGGGGTCTGCGCGCGTCACCCCAGGCGCGGAACGGCCGCGGAGCGAGCGAGCGAGGCTGCGTGTGTCGGAAGCCACGTCTTGTAAGAGCCGAGAGACACCCGCGTATTCTTTTAGGGGGAGGTCAGCCAGGCGAGTGGAGTTTCAGAAGAAGAGGAGGGGCAGGAGGAAGGAAGGAGAAAGAAGCATCAGACCTGTCCAGTTCTCCCGGCAGTGCCGGGAGCGAGAGCCGCGGTGAGTCCCGGGCCCTCGGGGCCCTGTCACTCCCCTTGTATGTCCCAGTCCCTTCCTGCCCCTCTCTTTCCCATGCTGTGATTTTTTTTTTCTTCTCTATACGTTTTCTTTCTATTCTTCTGCCTTGCTCCCCCTTCCTCTCTCACTTTCTCTCTCTTGTCTTGCTGCTTCCTTTTCTTTTTCTGTCTGCACTTCTGACTGCTTGTTCTGTACCTTTTGCATCACTCCTCAGTCCATTTCTCTCTCGATCCTTCCGTTCTGCTCCTCACTTCTCAGTTTCTCTCTCTTTCCTCTGTCTTACTCCTGCACGTAGTGTGTGATTGAATGAGGTTCTGTGTCTAGCAGGCCTCATCTCGTAAGAGCTGTGAGACACCTACATCTTCTCATAAGTGGAGGACAGCCAGGCACCTGGAGCTGTAGAAGAGGAAGGGAGAAGGCAAACAGAAGGAAGAGTCTGACCTGTCAAATTCTCCTGGCAGCGCGGAGAACTGCAGTAAGTCCCGAGCTCTTGGGCCCCTCTCATCCCTCTTGTGTGTCCTGGTCCCTCCCTGTCTTTCTCCTAGACTCCTCTCTTTCTGGTGCTGCTCAACTTTTTTTGCTCACCTGTATCTTCCGTCTTGCTTGGAGCATCTCCCTGTCCCCATCTTGTAGGTCTTCCCTTTCTCTGCCCTGTACCCTGCCGCTCTTGCTGCCTTTCTCCATCCCTCTCTGTCCAGCTCCCTGTTCCTATTGATGCCCCTTTCTTCTTCCTGCACCCGCTGCTATTCCCTGCGATCTCCATCTCTCTCTTTCCTGCTCCCTGTCCCCCGTTTTTCATTCCTACCTCCGTCCCTCATCGCCTGTCTGGCCTTTTTCCTCGGTGTCTTTCTCTCTGGCTGACTCCCTTCTGCTGTTTTTCATTTCCTCCCTATCCATCTTGTTGCCCATCGCTCTTTTGTCTTCTCTCTCTCCGTGTGTCGCTGTCTGTCTTCCAGTCACTGTTCTTTAATTCCTCCCTCTTCCCTGTAGCTTGCTGCTATTTTTTTTTCCCTGTTCTCCATCATGCTCTGTCGGGTGCCCTGTCCCTGTTTATCAATTCCTCCCTCTGCCCTGCGGTCTGTCTTTTTTCACCATTTAATTTTTGCCTCGCTCTCTCTCTGTCTGGCTCCTTGTGCCAGGTTTGCGAATTCCTTCCTCTGTGCCCCGTACCCCCTGTGATCTTTGCTGCTTTGTGGCCTGTTTCTGGCTGGCGCTCTGTTACTATTCAGTAATTCCTCTCTTGATGCCTTGTAGTCTGTTGCTTTTGTCTTTTCTCCATCTCTCTGTTCCCTCTGTTTTAGAATACCCCTCCTCTTCTTTCTGTATGCATCAGGAGTAGTTTTTGGCTCCAGGTCTCTTTTTTTCTGTCTCTGTCCCTGTTTCCTAATTCTTCCTTCTCTGCCCTGTCACATGTAGCTATGTGATTTGTTTTGTGTTCCTTCCCTGCCCCTTCCCTCCATGGTTTGCTGTCCTGACTCCCCATAGCTGTTGCTTTTTCCTCCCTCTGTGCCCTGTTCTCTGGAGCTTTTTTGTCTTTCTCCCATCTTGCTTGGTCTAGCTCCCTGCCCCCTGCCTTTTTTTTTTCCCCTCCATGTCTGTTGTGCCACCCATCCCAGCTTTTTTTTCTGCTGCCTTTGTTTTGTCTTCTCGTATCCTGCATCTTGGTCCTCACGTTTGGCAGCTTCCAGCTCTGCCCAGCAGCTTGTTGCTCCAGGAACCGACTGACTGTTCCCGGCTGGACTGAGGAGCGTGGCTCCGGGAACAAGCGCCAAGGTGTGCCAGGGGCAGGGGCAGCATTAGGGGCCCTGAGCCCCGGAGCAGACTCACTCCCTTCTGGGACTTGTTCTGTGTGTGACTGAATAAACACTTGCTGTCTGCCGGCTGCCTTTTGTGCTTCCTTTGCCCCAGGTGAGGGGCTGGGAGGGGTGATGATGCTCTGTGGGGGTGGGTGATGGCCTCCAGCTGTGGGCTGGGGCTGGAGGGGCCCCAGGTGTGGGCAGTGAGGCTGATGGCAGCGGCCCCTCCCTGTAAAGGGCTTGCTCCGGGTGGAGGGGCGGGTGCTGCTGTTAAGAGCAAGGCAGCCGTCGGAGGGGTCGGTGTCAACCAAGGGAGGAGCAGAGCAGTCGCTGAGCATTGCTGGGCCCTGGCTGCACCGAGGGAGAAGGTGAGTGGAGCCGTGCCATCAGCTGGCAGCTCCTGGGGAGGATGGCGGTGCCTGCAGGGTGGCAGTGTTGGAGGTGGTGGCAGGGGCTGCCCCGAGCCGGTGGTGAGGCTTCTGGGTGCATTGGTGGGGGTTCGGAGGGGTGAGCAACGGTGTTGCTGCAGGGTCAGAAAGCAGAGAAAACCGCCTCTCGCAACCCAGCGGGAGCTGTAGTCCTGGCGTGTGGGGTTTCTGGCCAGCCGCGTTGGTTCCCTGGGTCACGCTGGGATGCGGGGTCTTACAGCGCTGGGCGTGCAGGCGGCCGTGCCGCGTTGGCCAGCACGTGCCAGGAGCTGTAGGTTCTGCAGACTCGGCTGCCAGGCAGCTGCACCGCTCATGGGCGCCCGTAGCGCGGCGCAGTCCTCGCTACCGCCGCGGCCCCTGTGGCGCAGCACGAGGGATAGTTTTGTTGCCGCTTTCACGTGGATTCCCGGGGGCTTCCAGCTGCTCCCCACCAAGCGTCGTGCCCGTTCCTCGAGAGCGTGTGCGCAGTGACGTGCCGCTCGGCCGCCGCTCGCGCGGGGGGTGGCGCTCGCCTGCGCTAACCGCTGCCTGGCAAACGCCACACGGTGCTGTCGGTGGGCGACGCAGAGGTGCCCCCGTGCCCCACGCTGCCGCCCGCCAGCAACGTCAGTGCGATGCTCCGATGCCCGTGGGGGGGTGCGGCCACGCTCGTTGCCCCCTCCTGGTAAGGAAATGCTGCCGCCGCCCCACGTCACACTGCCGGCGGGCGCTCGGTGCGCAAAGGGCAGGACTGCAGCGCCGGCCCCGCACAGGTGTGCGGCACCGCCAGAGCCGCCTGCCTGCTGCCGCAGCGTGAGGCTTGCTGGGCGTGATTCCTGGTGGTGGGCGAGGGCCGAGGCCACCGGTGAGGCCAGCCAGCCCCTTTGGCAGGTGTGGGGGCCCCTCCTGCCCGCTGGCCACACGGCAGCGGTGGGGCAGGAAGCTTCACACCGCCTCCTGTGTCAGGCCTCCGCTCTGCTGGAGGTGATCCGGGCCGGGGGAGCCCCAGGGAGTTACCCGAGGGCTGGGACAAAGGCAGAGGGGAAGAAGATGTGTGTCCCCCGGGGGTTGGTGCCGAGTGCCTCCCCAGCTTGCCAGAGCTCCCCTTGAGCTGGTACTGGCCTCGCCCGCACCGTGTCCTGGCCCCAGGTCTCGCACCTCACCCTGAAGCCCGTCCCGTAGCCCCAGGTCACCCCCGAGCCCCGCGGGGATGGCGGCAAGCCGGCCCTTGGCGCCTCCGCAGGAGCCCCCGTGGAAGGAGGGCTCCGGCCAGGGGCGATCTACGGTAATAACGGCAGTCGCTTCACCTTCTCCCAGAGGCCTCACCGGGGCCGTGTTGGAGAATGGCTTGCAGAGAGCAAGGCCGTGGGTCTCTGCAGGAGCTGATTGCAGCCATCTGAGGTAAACAAAGGAAACAACCCAGGGTACAGTTATGCTTACAATGGACTGTTATGTTAACAAAGAGAGAAACTGAGGTACACCATGGCCTTGAGTGTGATGGTGAACAACCCTGGGCAAAAAAAGGCAGGCCAGAAGAGGGAAGATGTTGGGACATATCTGAAATGCCACAAGGGGCTGGGATATTATAATGTAGCCTTTTACATGTATCCAATAGATTTGTGAGTAGTATGCATGATTACAATATTGTAGAGTGCTTATGTAAGGGGTGATTTTTTTCAATAAAGCTGAAGCTTGCTCTATCATTCACGTTGAATCGGCTGCTTGCTTCCTCCACCTGCTGCAGGGCCTCGCTTGCCTGTTCCTTCCCTGGGGATGCTGTTGACTGGACCCACTTCAGAACTGTGTGGGGTTCTCTGCCTGCCCTTGTGCTCCTCGCAGCAGAGAGGTGAGAAGGGACAGGCCCCTGGGACGTTTTCTGGCTGTGGACAGGAGCTGCCACAGCTGAAGCTGGAGAGGCCTGAGAAAGGGAAAGAAGAAAATCAAGGGCATGTGGGCAGCAGCTGCCTTCCACTGCAGGAAGAGAGAGCCTGCCTCTCTGGGCGAGGCAGGAGCCCTCTGTACAGTCCGCAGGGCCGGACCACCAGCGTGCGATCAGGGTCCGTGCGCGTCACCCAGAGCGCGGTACCGCCGCGCAGCGTGCGAGCGAGGCCACACGTGCAGGAAGCTGCGTTTTGTAAGAGCCGAGAGAC
Organism: Athene noctua; assembly: GCF_965140245.1. Classification (NCBI taxonomy): domain Eukaryota; kingdom Metazoa; phylum Chordata; class Aves; order Strigiformes; family Strigidae; genus Athene; species Athene noctua. The sequence goes on along the minus strand of NW_027437945.1, from coordinate 29,852 downwards.
ACCTGCGTGTTCTTTGAGGTGGAGGGCAGCTGAGCGACTGCAGCTCCAGAAAAGGAAGGGAGGAGAGAAGGAGAAAGAAGGGTCTGAATTGGCAAATTTTTCCTGGCAGCGCTGAGAGCGACAGCTGCGGTGAGTCGCGGACACTCGGGCCCTGTTGCCCCTCTTGGACGTTTTGGGCTGTCCCCTGGCCCCCTCTCTATCCCATGCTGCTATGATTTTTGTTGTTATTTTCTTCCCTGTACCTCTGCTCTCGTTCGTTCCTGCTCCCACTCCCTCTTGTGTCTTCTTCTAGCTCTCCCTTTTTCTTTCTTCGAGATGCTTGGTCCTGCTCTCTCTCCTTCCTTTGTTTCATCCTCCCTTTCTCTCCTGTAACCTAGCGCTGTTATTTTCCTTGTTCAGTTCTTGTTTCAGATCGGCTTTGGGGTCTCTTTTTACCCACAGCTTTCTCTGGCCTGTTCCCAGGCATTGTTATCCCCTGCGAGCCTGTCTGCCGCTCCATGTGCCTGCCTGCCCATTTCCCTCCCTCCTGGTAATCCCGCCTCTACGCTGTGCCCAAGCTCAGGCCGCCCCTGCTCCTGTATCTCGGCTTTCGGCACGCCCCCGGCGCTTTCGGCACGCCCCCGGCGCTTTCGGCACGCCCCCGGCGCTTTCGGCACGCCCCCGGCGCTTTCGGCACGCCCCCGGCGCTTTCGGCACGCCCCCGGCGCTTTCGGCACGCCCCCGGCGCTTTCGGCACGCCCCCGGCGCTTTCGGCACGCCCCCGGCGCTTTCGGCACGCCCCCGGCGCTTTCGGCACGCCCCCGGCGCTTTCGGCACGCCCCCGGCGCTTTCGGCACGCCCCCGGCGCTTTCGGCACGCCCCCGGCGCTTTCGGCACGCCCCCGGCGCTTTCGGCACGCCCCCGGCGCTTTCGGCACGCCCCCGGCGCTTTCGGCACGCCCCCGGCGCTTTCGGCACGCCCCCGGCGCTTTCGGCACGCCCCCGGCGCTTTCGGCACGCCCCCGGCGCTTTCGGCACGCCCCCGGCGCTTTCGGCACGCCCCCGGCGCTTTCGGCACGCCCCCGGCGCTTTCGGCACGCCCCCGGCGCTTTCGGCACGCCCCCGGCGCTTTCGGCACGCCCCCGGCGCTTTCGGCACGCCCCCGGCGCTTTCGGCACGCCCCCGGCGCTTTCGGCACGCCCCCGGCGCTTTCGGCACGCCCCCGGCGCTTTCGGCACGCCCCCGGCGCTTTCGGCACGCCCCCGGCGCTTTCGGCACGCCCCCGGCGCTTTCGGCACGCCCCCGGCGCTTTCGGCACGCCCCCGGCGCTTTCGGCACGCCCCCGGCGCTTTCGGCACGCCCCCGACGCTTTCGGCACGCCCCCGACGCTTTCGGCACGCCCCCGACGCTTTCGGCACGCCCCCGACGCTTTCGGCACGCCCCCGACGCTTTCGGCACGCCCCCGACGCTTTCGGCACGCCCCCGACGCTTTCGGCACGCCCCCGACGCTTTCGGCACGCCCCCGACGCTTTCGGCACGCCCCCGACGCTTTCGGCACGCCCCCGACGCTTTCGGCACGCCCCCGACGCTTTCGGCACGCCCCCGACGCTTTCGGCACGCCCCCGACGCTTTCGGCACGCCCCCGACGCTTTCGGCACGCCCCCGACGCTTTCGGCACGCCCCCGACGCTTTCGGCACGCCCCCGACGCTTTCGGCACGCCCCCGACGCTTTCGGCACGCCCCCGACGCTTTCGGCACGCCCCCGACGCTTTCGGCACGCCCCCGACGCTTTCGGCACGCCCCCGACGCTTTCGGCACGCCCCCGACGCTTTCGGCACGCCCCCGACGCTTTCGGCGGGCGGGAACGGCGCGCGCCGACGTGAGGGGCGGAGCTTTCGCCTGAGGCGAAGGGCGGGAACGGCGCGCGCAGCAGTGAGGCGCCGCGCGGCCGCCTGAGGCGAAGGGCGGGAACGGCGCGCGCAGCAGTGAGGCGCCGCGCGGCCGCCTGAGAGGAGCGGGAGCGGCGCCCCCGGAAAAGGCTGCTCGGCGGTCGGCGCCGCCTCGGCGGGGACCTCATCGGCTCGGCTCGGCTCGGGGCGGGCGGGGGTGGACCCGAGTCGCCTGTGGGGGGGCGAGCGCCATTGTCTGAGGGGCTCAGGAGAGTCCTGGACCCGCCAGGCGCGGCAAGGTGCCTGGAGCAGACGAGTGCCCGGCGCAGTCGTCCCTGCAGAAGTGCTGGAGCACCGGCTCTGGTGAGAAAAGCCGATCTGTGAGGTTTTTTTCGGGGCGGAAGGGGGGGTTGGAGGGCGGCCGGGGTTCGGGTGGTGCTGTGGACACTTCTCGCCGGGGACCGGCGTCCTTCTCAGACCTGACGGCACACTACTGCCCTTTCAGCAGCTGGTGGCGAAGAAGGGAGAGATGTCCACTGCGTGTGGAAGGACCTGCGAGGCAAGAGCGAGCGGGAGGAGCAGCGGAGGAAGTCTGGGCAGCAAGAGGAAAGAGAAGGGCGCTCTGAACAAAGCGCCGCTGTGAGGGGCGGAGCGGTCGCCTGAGGGGGACCTGCCCGGGGAAGGGGCGAGCAGGAGTCGAACCTGCCTGGGGAAGTACCGAATCGACTTGGGAACGGGGGGGGGACGGGACGGGAGCCGCCTTGGGGAGGGGGTCGGTGTCGTCGCCTCGGCGGGGGGGGAGCAGTGTCGTCGCCTCGGCGGGGGGGGGGAGCAGTGTCGTCGCCTCGGCGGGGGGGGGAGGGGGGGGAGCAGTGTCGTCGCCTCGGCGGGGGGGGGAGGGGGGGGAGCAGTGTCGCCGTCTCGGCGGGGGGGGGAGGGGGGGGAGCAGTGTCGTCGCCTCGGCGGGGGGGGGAGGGGGGGGAGCAGTGTCGTCGCCTCGGCGGGGGGGGAGCAGTGTCGTCGCCTCGGCGGGGGGGGGGGAGCAGTGTCGTCGTCTCGGCGGGGGGGGGAGCAGTGTCGTCGCCTCGGCGGGGGGGGAGCAGTGTCGTCGCCTCGGCGGGGGGGGGGAGCAGTGTCGTCGCCTCGGCGGGGGGGGGGGGGGGGGGGGGGGCGGGGAGTAGTGTCGTCGTCTCGGCGGGGGGGGGGGAGCAGTGTCGTCGCCTGGTGGGGGGGAGTGTCGTCCACGGCGGGGGATGGGGGAGCGGAGCTTCCTCAGGGCCGGTGAGAGGGGACTGGAGCTGCCTGAGGAGGGACGGCCATCGCCTCAGGGGCGGAGGAGGGTCCAAGCCTCCCTGAACGCGGCCAGGAGCCCGGAGGAGAAAAGCACCCGTCGTAGACATCCCTGCAGGAAGTGCTGGAGCACGGACTCGTGAGAAAAGCCAATCTGTGAGTTTTTTTCGCGGGGAGGGGGGATGGTGGTGGTGGTGGTGGTGGTGGGAGGGGGTTCGGGTGGTGCTGTGGCCAGCTCTCGCCGGGGACCAGCATCGCTCTCGGACCTGACGGCATCCTCCTGCCCTTGCAGCAGGCGGCGGAGCAGCGTGGAGGTCTCCGTCCTGTACCGCTGCAGGCCAAGAGCGGAGGAAGTCTGGGCAGCAAGAGGAGGCAGGAGAAGGGCGCTCTGGGCAAAGGGACCTCCCTGTCACCGGGGCTGTGGTCGCACCAGCGTGTCGCCAGGACCTTTGGTGCCCTGGCCGGCTTTGTGCCGGGTGACCCCCCTGTAAGCAGGGCTCGGGTCTTTGGGTTTTTGCCGGCCTTTTGCCGCGTCACCCCGTGGTCAGGCTGCCAGGCAGGTGGCAACCCTCTAAGGGGGGTGAGCGGCGCCGTCTCTGCGGCCGGGGCGGGAAGCGGAGCTCCTAAAGCGCGCCGTGGTGGGGAGCCGCAGCCAGGCCGGCCGGCCTGTAACTTGGGCGCACGGGGGGGGGCCTGGCAGCAGGGCCGGGGCCTCTGCTCTGTCCTCCGGGTGGGGGAGCTGGCGCCTGGCTGCGCCTTCCTTCCGAGCACCAGCTCCTCGAGAAGCAAGACAAGGCATCGTGAAGGAGCTGCGAGGCCAGAGCGAGGGAGAGGAGGAGCGGCGGGCTGAAGAGAGGGCTGGGGGGAGAGGAGGGAGCTCAGGGCAAAGGGGCCTCCCCACGGCACCGTTGCCGGCACCTTTGGTGTCCTGGCCGGCGCTGCGCCTGGTGACCTCCCTGTAAGCAGGGCTCGGGTCTCTGGCCTTTTGCCCCCTTGCCCCGACGGTTTGGCTGCCCGGAGAGAGCGGCACCGTCCCCGCACCGAGGGGCAAATGGGGCTCTCTGGCCCCCAAGCCCGCCCTGTAGGCAGGGGAGGGTTGTTTCCCCGGCCCTGGCGGCATTCTGCCTGCTGGCGGCCTGGCCAGCGTGACCCCCTGGAGTCGGGGCGCGTCGCGGCACTTGTCCCTTGGTCCCCCGCGAAGCCCCGTGGCACGTTGAGTCCCTCTGGGCTCCGTGCGTCCGGGGGGGGCAGGTCCGAGGCTCTGCTCTCTTGCTCGCGGGAGGGGACGGCTCCCCAGACATTGGCTGCACAGAGCTCGCTCTCTCTTCTGGGAAGTTTTCTTTCCCCCCGTCCGTGTCCGTGTGCCTGCCTGTGTCCGCGTCGGTGCGAGTGAGCGAGTGAAGGAGCTTCTTGTTTAGGCCCCCGTTGAAATCGCTGCAGCGTACTTAGCTTAAACTTCCCGGGAGGGAAAGAGGGGCTCTGTGCAGCAACAGGGGGTCGGTCCCCGCTGAGCCCGCGAGCGGAGGGCGAGTCCCGGCTGGCCCCTCCTTTCCAGGGACGGAGCCAAGCCGCGCGGTCGTAGCACGGCCGACGCGCGACCCGCCCGCAGTCTGGGCCTGGGTGGCTGCCTGTCCTGCTGGCGACCTGCCAGCGTGCCGGCCCCGTACTCGGGGCGAGTGCCACGAGCCGTGGAGCCCTCTGACCCGACGGCCCTGTAAGCAGGGTTGTGCCCGTCCCCCGCCCTCGGCAGGAGGAGCGGGTAGCGAGCGGGCGTCTGCGGCCCCCGGCCTTCGAGGGCAAACGCTCGGCAGTTGTGTCCCCTTCACCGAGAACCGCGGTAGCCTCTAGAAACGCAGGGAACGGCCCTGAGCCAAGTACCTGCCCCAGAGTCCTCGAGACCCTCCCAGAGTTGCCCAGGACGCTCTTGTCCCACAGCAGCCGTGGTGACAGGGAGGGCCCTTTGCCCGCAGCCCCTTTCTCTTTCCCCGGTTTCAGCGTGCCGCTCCTCCTCTCGCTTGCCCTCGCCTCGTAGTTTCTTCCGCAGGCCACGGATGCCTCTTCCTTCTGTCTTCTCCGGGAGCTGGTGCCCGGAAGGAAGGCGCGGTCGGGCGCCAGCTCCTCTGCCTGGACGACGGGGAAGCCGGCCGCCTGAGGGACCTTCCCTCAGCGTGCTCTGGCCCCCGGCCCTCCTTCCTCCCTCCTGCCCCCTGCCCCGGCCTGAGCCGCCTCAGACCCCATTTTCTCACCTGGTGGTGCCCGGCGGCCTGGGGGCTTAAAGCATAGAGGGAGAGGGGACAGGGGTACGGCAGGGCAGGGGGAGATTTAGGGGGACAGGCAGCACTTGGTGGGCCTCAGCCGCCAGCCCCTTGCAACCAGCTGCTCCGCAGTGACGCGGCAGCTTCTCCCCAGCGATGAGGAACCCCCCTCGGGAAGTTCTGCTTCCCCAGCCCCCAGAACCTCTTGGGAAAGGGCCGCTGCTGCCGATTCACCTGCCTTCAGGGCAGACAGCGCCCAGCACTCTCGATAGTGCTTGGCTGGCGCCTTGTGTGGGGCGGCGGCCCTGTTAGCGGGGTGCGGGTCAGGGCGCCCCTGTAGCGGAGAGGAGGGGCCTCGTGGGCCTTTGGGACCGGGGCTGCCCTGTAAGTCGGGGCCTGGCCCGTGCCCTGCAGTCCCGGGCACTTTGCAGTCCCGGCAGCGGCTCGAGCCCCCTGTAAGCAGGGGCGCAGCCTCTGTGGCCGCCGCTTTGCATGCCCAGCTCCATTTGCCCAGAGTGCCCGACTCCGAGCCCAGCTCCAGCGCCGGCCGCGACTCCACGTGTGGCAGCACCGGAGCACGGATTAGGTGAGAAAAGCCGATCTGTGAGGGTTTTTTTTTTTTGGGGGGGGGGGGGGGGTGGCTTATATAGGATTAGGGGTGTGGGAGGGCGGCTGGGGTTGGCGTGGTGCCGGCGTGGTGCCGTGGCCGGCTCTCGCCGGGGACCGTCGTCCCTCTCAGACCTGACGGCACCCTCCTGCACTTGCAGCACCTGGTGGTGGAGAAGGGAGAGACATCCACCGCATGCGGAAGGCCATGCGAGGCAAGAGTTAGCAGGAGGAGCAGCGAAGGAAGTCTGGGCAGCAAGCGGAAGAAAGAGAAGCGTGCTCTGGGCAAAGCGCCGCTGCGAGGGGTGGAGCGGCCGCCTGAGGGAAAGGGGAGCGCAAGTCGGCGCTGCGTCAGGAAGAACCGGATCGACTCGGGGCCGAGGGATTGGAGCCACCTTGGCGGGGGATCAAAGCTGCGGCAGGGTGGGGGGGCCAGTGCCGTCACCTAGGAGGGGCAGCAGAGCTGTGGCAGGGCGCGTGGGGGGGACTGGAGCTGCATGAGGAGGGACCGCCATCACCTCAGGGGCTGAGGAGGGTCCAGGCCCCGCCGGACGCTGCCAGGAGCCCATTGCAGACGAGTGCCCGTCACGGTCCCTGCACGAAGCACTGGAGCACCGACTGGGTGAGGAAAGCTGATCTGCGAGGTTTTTTCGCGGGGTGGGTGGTGGGAGGGCGGCCGGGGTTCGGGTGGTGCTGTGGCCAGCTCTCGCCGGGGACCAGCATCGCTCTCGGACCTGACGGCATCCTCCTGCCCTTGCAGCAGGCGGCGGAGCAGCGTGGAGGTCTCCGTCCTGTACCGCTGCAGGCCAAGAGCGGAGGAAGTCTGGGCAGCAAGAGGAGGCAGGAGAAGGGCGCTCTGGGCAAAGGGACCTCCCTGTCACCGGGGCTGTGGTCGCACCAGCGTGTCGCCAGGACCTTTGGTGCCCTGGCCGGCTTTGTGCCGGGTGACCCCCCTGTAAGCAGGGCTCGGGTCTTTGGGTTTTTGCCGGCCTTTTGCCGCGTCACCCCGTGGTCAGGCTGCCAGGCAGGTGGCAACCCTCTAAGGGGGGTGAGCGGCGCCGTCTCTGCGGCCGGGGCGGGAAGCGGAGCTCCTAAAGCGCGCCGTGGTGGGGAGCCGCAGCCAGGCCGGCCGGCCTGTAACTTGGGCGCACGGGGGGGGGCCTGGCAGCAGGGCCGGGGCCTCTGCTCTGTCCTCCGGGTGGGGGAGCTGGCGCCTGGCTGCGCCTTCCTTCCGAGCACCAGCTCCTCGAGAAGCAAGACAAGGCATCGTGAAGGAGCTGCGAGGCCAGAGCGAGGGAGAGGAGGAGCGGCGGGCTGAAGAGAGGGCTGGGGGGAGAGGAGGGAGCTCAGGGCAAAGGGGCCTCCCCACGGCACCGTTGCCGGCACCTTTGGTGTCCTGGCCGGCGCTGCGCCTGGTGACCTCCCTGTAAGCAGGGCTCGGGTCTCTGGCCTTTTGCCCCCTTGCCCCGACGGTTTGGCTGCCCGGAGAGAGCGGCACCGTCCCCGCACCGAGGGGCAAATGGGGCTCTCTGGCCCCCAAGCCCGCCCTGTAGGCAGGGGAGGGCTGTTTCCCCGGCCCTGGCGGCATTCTGCCTGCTGGCGGCCTGGCCAGCGTGACCCCCTGGAGTCGGGGCGCGTCGCGGCACTTGTCCCTTGGTCCCCCGCGAAGCCCCGTGGCACGTTGAGTCCCTCTGGGCTCCGTGCGTCCGGGGGGGGCAGGTCCGAGGCTCTGCTCTCTTGCTCGCGGGAGGGGACGGCTCCCCAGACATTGGCTGCACAGAGCTCGCTCTCTCTTCTGGGAAGTTTTCTTTCCCCCCGTCCGTGTCCGTGTGCCTGCCTGTGTCCGCGTCGGTGCGAGTGAGCGAGTGAAGGAGCTTCTTGTTTAGGCCCCCGTTGAAATCGCTGCAGCGTACTTAGCTTAAACTTCCCGGGAGGGAAAGAGGGGCTCTGTGCAGCAACAGGGGGTCGGTCCCCGCTGAGCCCGCGAGCGGAGGGCGAGTCCCGGCTGGCCCCTCCTTTCCAGGGACGGAGCCAAGCCGCGCGGTCGTAGCACGGCCGACGCGCGACCCGCCCGCAGTCTGGGCCTGGGTGGCTGCCTGTCCTGCTGGCGACCTGCCAGCGTGCCGGCCCCGTACTCGGGGCGAGTGCCACGAGCCGTGGAGCCCTCTGACCCGACGGCCCTGTAAGCAGGGTTGTGCCCGTCCCCCGCCCTCGGCAGGAGGAGCGGGTAGCGAGCGGGTGTCTGCGGCCCCCGGCCTTCGAGGGCAAACGCTCGGCAGTTGTGTCCCCTTCACCGAGAACCGCGGTAGCCTCTAGAAACGCAGGGAACGGCCCTGAGCCAAGTACCTGCCCCAGAGTCCTCGAGACCCTCCCAGAGTTGCCCAGGACGCTCTTGTCCCACAGCAGCCGTGGTGACAGGGAGGGCCCTTTGCCCGCAGCCCCTTTCTCTTTCCCCGGTTTCAGCGTGCCGCTCCTCCTCTCGCTTGCCCTCGCCTCGTAGTTTCTTCCGCAGGCCACGGATGCCTCTTCCTTCTGTCTTCTCCGGGAGCTGGTGCCCGGAAGGAAGGCGCGGTCGGGCGCCAGCTCCTCTGCCTGGACGACGGGGAAGCCGGCCGCCTGAGGGACCTTCCCTCAGCGTGCTCTGGCCCCCGGCCCTCCTTCCTCCCTCCTGTCCCCTGCCCCGGCCTGAGCCGCCTCAGACCCCATTTTCTCACCTGGTGGTGCCCGGCGGCCTGGGGGCTTAAAGCATAGAGGGAGAGGGGACAGGGGTACGGCAGGGCAGGGGGAGATTTAGGGGGACAGGCAGCACTTGGTGGGCCTCAGCCGCCAGCCCCTTGCAACCAGCTGCTCCGCAGTGACGCGGCAGCTTCTCCCCAGCGATGAGGAACCCCCCTCGGGAAGTTCTGCTTCCCCAGCCCCCAGAACCTCTTGGGAAAGGGCCGCTGCTGCCGATTCACCTGCCTTCAGGGCAGACAGCGCCCAGCACTCTCGATAGTGCTTGGCTGGCGCCTTGTGTGGGGCGGCGGCCCTGTTAGCGGGGTGCGGGTCAGGGCGCCCCTGTAGCGGAGAGGAGGGGCCTCGTGGGCCTTTGGGACCGGGGCTGCCCTGTAAGTCGGGGCCTGGCCCGTGCCCTGCAGTCCCGGGCACTTTGCAGTCCCGGCAGCGGCTCGAGCCCCCTGTAAGCAGGGGCGCAGCCTCTGTGGCCGCCGCTTTGCATGCCCAGCTCCATTTGCCCAGAGTGCCCGACTCCGAGCCCAGCTCCAGCGCCGGCCGCGACTCCACGTGTGGCAGCACCGGAGCACCGATTGGGTAAGAAAAGCCGATCTGTGAGGTTTTTTCGGGGGGGCGGGGGTATAGGGGTGTGTGAGGGCGGCCGGTGTTCAGGTGGTGCTGTGGCCAGCTCTCACCCAGGACCGTCGTCGCTCTCGGACCTGATGGCATTCTCCTGCTCTTGCAGCAGTTGGTCGTGGAGAAGAAGGGAGAGACATCCACCGCGTGCAGAAGGACCTGCGAGGCAAGAGCGAGCGGGAGGAGTAGCGGCAGCGGTCCGGCAAAGAGGCGAGAGAAAGCCCTCCTGGGCAGGGGATCTCCCTGTCACCTGGGCTGTGTTCGCCTCCAGCGTCCCTGCCCATTTGCGGATGTTTTCTTTGCCTCGTGAGCAAGTACTCGGCTCTTGGTAGTTCTCCAGTTTTAGAACCTGCTCCCATTCCACCTGACGATGACCCAACTTCCTGAAGTTTTCTCAAAACTCCTTCCTGTACTTGGATGTGGCTGCACCAGCCGTGGGGAGCGGGAGGGCTCTGCAGCCACCCGCAGCGCCCTTTGAGGCTGCGTGGGATGCCGGGGGAAGAGCAGTCGGGAGCAGGGTTTTGGAGGTGGATTCCCCTGCTCTGAGTGCTTCTCTTTCCGCACCTGTACGGGGAAGGAAGCGGCTGGATCTCAGCCTCTGGAGGAGCACGTTCCTCTTCCCTGCCCCAAAAGGGCGTTTGTGCCCACCCTTTCCCCATCTGTTCAGTGCCGGGGGTGCTCAGTCAGATGCTTTCTCCAACTGGGTGTTCCCCATTTAGCTCCTTTTCTGCCCAACTCGGCTTTAACCGCTGCCAGCCACGTGGCGCTGCGCGTGGGATTTGAACCTTTGGCAGCCGCTGGAATGTTTGCGGCGTGTGTTGGTCCTGGCTGCTTGCAAGGGGACTCGGGGTGAAGCGCTAAGGCTTGGACAATAGGGCCAAGCCAGAGTTGACTTGTAGACGAGTCCTGTGTATTTTATAACTGTTAACCATTGTGCTAACAGGTATTTTACTAAGTGATAACCAACCACCTATTCCGATGTAAAAAGTGGAAGTATCGAAGCCTGAACAACAGGCCCTGAGCCGAAGCTGCTCACTCAGTATGTCATCGTTAGTGAAACAGGTGTGGAAGACGTAGCTCTCTTGAATGTACATTTATCTTTCTTTGTGTGGGGATAAAATAACCGGGTCGTGGAGACCGTAGTCTGGCCCTGTGGCCTGACGTGAGCCCTTGCACCTAGTCTGCCTGGGTAAGCAGAGGAGCTCCCTTAGCTTCTCCCCTGAGCCCTGGCCAGGCTCCGGGGGAATCTAATGTGAGATTGAAACCAGATATTTCCGCTCCAAACCAAGGTGCCAGCTCTTCTGGCTTGCCGATTTTGGGGTATAGAAGGGTGGACCCGCTCACAGCGACTTTGGAGGCCTCAGCTACGGGTGGACGCACCGCGTAGGGTTTCCCACTTGCCGGGAAAGGCTCTGCAAACCCTCGCTGTAACCGGGGCTGCCTGCGGGTCTGGGTGATGGCAACGGGTGCAGGTGCTGAGGGATCTTTTTTAATCGCTGTTCCCTCTCTCTCAGGCAGTCAGGATTTGATGCGTTACCCTGTATTTTCCTGTCTGTGTGAGTGCACTATTCCGTCTTTTCTTACTGTGTGTTTTCTATATTCTTCTGTTATTATTTAGCTATTTCTAATAAAATACGCCTGCTCCTTTCACTCCGGTGTCTGAGTTGAATTGATATCCCTAATCAGCAGAACAGGGGGAGATGAGGTGGCGCTTTCCAGAGCCGAGGTCGGTGTCGGTTTGGCTTTGGGCTGAGCTGTAGCCGCCGCGGCGCTAGTTCCTGGCAAGGGGACGGACGTGGGAGCTGTCGGGGCCAGAGCTGCCGTAAATATAATCAGACAGCTTGCTCGGGTTCTCCAGCTCCTAGCGTACGCTCCAGAAGAGCGGCTGAACGCGGGCAGAAATGTTCCGGGATTTATCTGGGTTTTTTTTTTAAAAAAAAATTATTTCTGCTATCACCAGGATTTGAAAAACTAAATTGGATAAATGTGAGTTTAGGAAAAATATCTAACGATACGTGTGCTTTTAATAGTTACTGTACTGGTCTCCCAGGGACCGAAGTTACGCTGTTTCGTCCTTAAAACAACTCTGCGCTCCCGTGTCGCGTTGTCACAGGCTTTCCTCCCCCTTCCACCCGTCCAAAGAGCCCTGAGGCTGCTCTGACCGACACTTCGGTCACCCCGCTGAGTTCTGGGTCACAAGGCGAGACTGCGCTGCCCTGCGCTGCGGCCGTGCCGGAGCTCCTCCCTCTCCGGGGGGGGTCATAAGATTTGGCAGCGTTGGTCCCGTCGGCCCGCGCACCGGAGCGGTCTCGCCCAGCGGCTGCTCCCGCTGGCCGGGGAAGGTTCCCCCGGCGGGGAGAGGCGACCTGCGGCGTGCGGCTGCGCCGGGCGGCCCCCGGAGTGCGCGTGCGCGGCGGCGGCCCCGCGACCGGAGGACCGGCGGCCCATAGAGCGTGAGCTCGGAGGAGTGACGGGCATCTCCGGCGTTTATTAACGGTGCCGGTCGCTATAGTTACCGGGGGGGGGGGGAGCGTGGGCCGGGCCGGAGGAGCCGCAGGGGCGGGCAGGGAGGCTGCAGGCAGCGACCCCTCCCTGTCCGGGGCCGGTGCTGGAGGAGGAGCCGGTGCGAGCCGAGGCAGGAGCGGGGCCGCGCGGCCGGGCGGCTGCGGGGAAAGGTACGGCGGGACCGGGGGCGGAGGCCGCTCCGCGTCGGGGCCGGGCGGCGGCGGCGCTGCCCGGAGCCGCGCGGGGCTGCGCTCGGCCGGGCTTCCGGGTGCGCGGGCGGCGCGGCGGGAGCCGTAGTCACGTGCAGGGGGCTTCCGGTCGGCCATGTTGGCTCCCCGGGGCACGCCGGGAGCTGCAGTTTCTGCGCTCTCGGTTCCCCGCAGCCGCGGCGCTGGCGGGCGCGCGCGGCACGGCACAGCCCTCGGTACCGGCGCGGCCCCGCGGCGCGGCCCGAGACGCGGTTTTGTGGCGGTTTCCCGCGGGCTGCCCGCGGCTCCCCGAGACGCGGTGTGCCCCCGGCCCGGGGGTACGCATGCGCGGCCGCGGCGTCTCCCGGGAGTGCGCATGCGCGGCGGAGGTGAGTGTTGGGGCTGCGGCCGGGCCGGTCCGCGGCAATAAGGGTCCCTGCTGCCTCCGTGCCCCCTCCCGAGGCCGCGCTGGGGCCGCGCGTGTCCGTTCCTGCCCCGGGGATGCCGCCGGCTGCGCCCAGCTCGGGCTGGCGTGGGGTGTCTCTGCCCGGCCTGGCGCTCCTCACGGCTCGGGGACCAGAAGGGACGGGCGGAGCCGAGCCTTCCCGGCCGTGGGCAGCGGGGCGGGAGCCGCCGCGGCTGGAGCTGGAGGGGCCGGAGAAAGGGAAGGAAGGAGAACGTCAAGGGCATGTGGGCAGCAGCCGCCTCGCCCTGCAGGAGGAGAGCGCCTGCCTCTCCGGGTGAGCGAGGAGCCCTCTGCACAGTCCGCAGCGGGCCGGACCGCCAGCGTGCGCCCGGGGTCTGCGCGCGTCACCCCAGGCGCGGAACGGCCGCGGAGCGAGCGAGCGAGGCTGCGTGTGTCGGAAGCCACGTCTTGTAAGAGCCGAGAGACACCCGCGTATTCTTTTAGGGGGAGATCAGCCAGGCGAGTGGAGTTTCAGAAGAAGAGGAGGGGCAGGAGGAAGGAAGGAGAAAGAAGCGTCTGACCTGTCCAGTTCTCCCGGCAGTGCCGGGAACGAGAGCCGCGGTGAGTCCCGGGCCCTCGGGGCCCTGTCACTCCCCTTGTATGTCCCAGTCCCTTCCTGCCCCTCTCTTTCCCATGCTGTGATTTTTTTCTTTTTTTCTTCTCTATACGTTTTCTTTCTATTCTTCTGCCTTGCTCCCCCTTCCTCTCTCACTTTCTGTCTCTTGTCCTGCTGCTCCCTTTTCTTTTTCTGTCTGCACTTCTGACTGCTTGTTCTGTACCTTTTGCATCACTCCTCAGTCCATTTCTCTCTCGATCCTTCCGTTCTGCTCCTCACTTATCAGTTTCTCTCTCTTTGCTCTGTCCTACTCCTGCACGCAGTGTGTGATTGAATGAGGTTCTGTGTCTAGCAGGCCTCATCTCGTAAGAGCTGTGAGACACCTACATCTTCTCATAAGTGGAGGACAGCCAGGCACCTGGAGCTGTAGAAGAGGAAGGGAGAAGACAAACAGAAGGAGGAGTCTGACCTGTCAAATTCTCCTGGCAGCGCGGAGAACTGCAGTAAGTCCCGAGCTCTTGGGCCCCTCTCATCCCTCTTGTGTGGCCTGGTCCCTCCCTGTCTTTCTCCTAGACTCCTCTCTTTGTGGTGCTGCTCAACTTTTTTTGCTCACCTGTATCTTCCGTCTTGCTTGGAGCATCTCCCTGTCCCCATCTTGTAGGTCTTCCCTTTCTCTGCCCTGTACCCTGCCGCTCTTGTTGCCTTTCTCCATCCCTCTCTGTCCAGCTCCCTGTTCCTATTGATGCCCCTTTCTTCTTCCTGCACCCGCTGCTATTCCCTGCGATCTCCATCTCTCTCTTTCCTGCTCCCTGTCCCCCGTTTTTCATTCCTACCTCCGTCCCTCATCGCCTGTCTGGCCTTTTTCCTCGGTGTCTTTCTCTCTGGCTGACTCCCTTCTGCTGTTTTTCATTTCCTCCCTATCCATCTTGTTGCCCATCGCTCTTTTGTCTTCTCTCTCTCCGTGTGTCGCTGTCTGTCTTCCAGTCACTGTTCTTTAATTCCTCCCTCTTCCCTGTAGCTTGCTGCTATTTTTTTTTCCCTGTTCTCCATCATGCTCTGTCGGGTGCCCTGTCCCTGTTTATCAATTCCTCCCTCTGCCCTGCGGTCTGTCTTTTTTCACCATTTAATTTTTGCCTCGCTCTCTCTCTGTCTGGCTCCTTGTGCCAGGTTTGCGAATTCCTTCCTCTGTGCCCCGTACCCCCTGTGATCTTTGCTGCTTTGTGGCCTGTTTCTGGCTGGCGCTCTGTTACTATTCAGTAATTCCTCTCTTGATGCCTTGTAGTCTGTTGCTTTTGTCTTTTCTCCATCTCTCTGTTCCCTCTGTTTTAGAATACCCCTCCTCTTCTTTCTGTATGCATCAGGAGTAGTTTTTGGCTCCAGGTCTCTTTTTTTCTGTCTCTGTCCCTGTTTCCTAATTCTTCCTTCTCTGCCCTGTCACATGTAGCTATGTGATTTGTTTTGTGTTCCTTCCCTGCCCCTTCCCTCCATGGTTTGCTGTCCTGACTCCCCATAGCTGTTGCTTTTTCCTCCCTCTGTGCCCTGTTCTCTGGAGCTTTTTTGTCTTTCTCCCATCTTGCTTGGTCTAGCTCCCTGCCCCCTGCCTTTTTTTTTTCCCCTCCATGTCTGTTGTGCCACCCATCCCAGCTTTTTTTTCTGCTGCCTTTGTTTTGTCTTCTCGTATCCTGCATCTTGGTCCTCACGTTTGGCAGCTTCCAGCTCTGCCCAGCAGCTTGTTGCTCCAGGAACCGACTGACTGTTCCCGGCTGGACTGAGGAGCGTGGCTCCGGGAACAAGCGCCAAGGTGTGCCAGGGGCAGGGGCAGCATTAGGGGCCCTGAGCCCCGGAGCAGACTCACTCCCTTCTGGGACTTGTTCTGTGTGTGACTGAATAAACACTTGCTGTCTGCCGGCTGCCTTTTGTGCTTCCTTTGCCCCAGGTGAGGGGCTGGGAGGGGTGATGATGCTCTGTGGGGGTGGGTGATGGCCTCCAGCTGTGGGCTGGGGCTGGAGGGGCCCCAGGTGTGGGCAGTGAGGCTGATGGCAGCGGCCCCTCCCTGTAAAGGGCTTGCTCCGGGTGGAGGGGCGGGTGCTGCTGTTAAGAGCAAGGCAGCCGTCGGAGGGGTCGGTGTCAACCAAGGGAGGAGCAGAGCAGTCGCTGAGCATTGCTGGGCCCTGGCTGCACCGAGGGAGAAGGTGAGTGGAGCCGTGCCATCAGCTGGCAGCTCCTGGGGAGGATGGCGGTGCCTGCAGGGTGGCAGTGTTGGAGGTGGTGGCAGGGGCTGCCCCGAGCCGGTGGTGAGGCTTCTGGGTGCATTGGTGGGGGTTCGGAGGGGTGAGCAACGGTGTTGCTGCAGGGTCAGAAAGCAGAGAAAACCGCCTCTCGCAACCCAGCGGGAGCTGTAGTCCTGGCGTGTGGGGTTTCTGGCCAGCCGCGTTGGTTCCCTGGGTCACGCTGGGATGCGGGGTCTTACAGCGCTGGGCGTGCAGGCGGCCGTGCCGCGTTGGCCAGCGCGTGCCAGGAGCTGTAGGTTCTGCAGACTCGGCTGCCAGGCAGCCGCACCGCTCATGGGCGCCCGTAGCGCGGCGCAGTCCTCGCTACCGCCGCGGCCCCTGTGGCGCAGCACGAGGGATAGTTTTGTTGCCGCTTTCACGTGGATTCCCGGGGGCTTCCAGCTGCTCCCCACCAAGCGTCGTGCCCGTTCCTCGAGAGCGTGTGCGCAGTGACGTGCCGCTCGGCCGCCGCTTGCGCGGGGGGTGGCGCTCGCCTGCGCTAACCGCTGCCTGGCAAACGCCACACGGTGCTGTCGGTGGGCGACGCAGAGGTGCCCCCGTGCCCCACGCTGCCGCCCGCCAGCAACGTCAGTGCGATGCTCCGATGCCCGTGGGGGGGTGCGGCCACGCTCGTTGCCCCCTCCTGGTAAGGAAATGCTGCCGCCGCCCCACGTCACACTGCCGGCGGGCGCTCGGTGCGCAAAGGGCAGGACTGCAGCGCCGGCCCCGCACAGGTGTGCGGCACCGCCAGAGCCGCCTGCCTGCTGCCGCAGCGTGAGGCTTGCTGGGCGTGATTCCTGGTGGTGGGCGAGGGCCGAGGCCACCGGTGAGGCCAGCCAGCCCCTTTGGCAGGTGTGGGGGCCCCTCCTGCCCGCTGGCCACACGGCAGCGGTGGGGCAGGAAGCTTCACACCGCCTCCTGTGTCAGGCCTCCGCTCTGCTGGAGGTGATCCGGGCCGGGGGAGCCCCAGGGAGTTACCCGAGGGCTGGGACAAAGGCAGAGGGGAAGAAGATGTGTGTCCCCCGGGGGTTGGTGCCGGGTGCCTCCCCAGCTTGCCAGAGCTCCCCTTGAGCTGGTACTGGCCTCGCCCGCACCGTGTCCTGGCCCCAGGTCTCGCACCTCACCCTGAAGCCCGTCCCGTAGCCCCAGGTCACCCCCGAGCCCCGCGGGGATGGCGGCAAGCCGGCCCTTGGCGCCTCCGCAGGAGCCCCCGTGGAAGGAGGGCTCCGGCCAGGGGCGATCTACGGTAATAACGGCAGTCGCTTCACCTTCTCCCAGAGGCCTCACCGGGGCCGTGTTGGAGAATGGCTTGCAGAGAGCAAGGCCGTGGGTCTCTGCAGGAGCTGATTGCAGCCATCTGAGGTAAACAAAGGAAACAACCCAGGGTACAGTTATGCTTACAATGGACTGTTATGTTAACAAAGAGAGAAACTGAGGTACACCATGGCCTTGAGTGTGATGGTGAACAACCCTGGGCAAAAAAAGGCAGGCCAGAAGAGGGAAGATGTTGGGACATATCTGAAATGCCACAAGGGGCTGGGATATTATAATGTAGCCTTTTACATGTATCCAATAGATTTGTGAGTAGTATGCGTGATTATTGTAGAGTGCTTATGTAAGGGGTGATTTTTTTCAATAAAGCTGAAGCTTGCTCTATCATTCACGTTGAATCGGCTGCTTGCTTCCTCCACCTGCTGCAGGGCCTCGCTTGCCTGTTCCTTCCCTGGGGATGCTGTTGACTGGACCCACTTCAGAACTGTGTGGGGTTCTCTGCCTGCCCTTGTGCTCCTCGCAGCAGAGAGGTGAGAAGGGACAGGCCCCTGGGACGTTTTCTGGCTGTGGACAGGAGCTGCCACAGCTGAAGCTGGAGAGGCCTGAGAAAGGGAAAGAAGAAAATCAAGGGCATGTGGGCAGCAGCTGCCTTCCACTGCAGGAAGAGAGAGCCTGCCTCTCTGGGCGAGGCAGGAGCCCTCTGTACAGTCCGCAGGGCCGGACCACCAGCGTGCGATCAGGGTCCGTGCGCGTCACCCAGAGCGCGGTACCGCCGCGCAGCGTGCGAGCGAGGCCACACGTGCAGGAAGCTGCGTTTTGTAAGAGCCGAGAGACACCTGCGTGTTCTTTGAGGTGGAGGGCAGCTGAGCGACTGCAGCTCCAGAAAAGGAAGGGAGGAGAGAAGGAGAAAGAAGGGTCTGAATTGGCAAATTTTTCCTGGCAGCGCTGAGAGCGACAGCTGCGGTGAGTCGCGGACACTCGGGCCCTGTTGCCCCTCTTGGACGTTTTGGGCTGTCCCCTGGCCCCCTCTCTATCCCATGCTGCTATGATTTTTGTTGTTATTTTCTTCCCTGTACCTCTGCTCTCGTTCGTTCCTGCTCCCACTCCCTCTTGTGTCTTCTTCTAGCTCTCCCTTTTTCTTTCTTCGAGATGCTTGGTCCTGCTCTCTCTCCTTCCTTTGTTTCATCCTCCCTTTCTCTCCTGTAACCTAGCGCTGTTATTTTCCTTGTTCAGTTCTTGTTTCAGATCGGCTTTGGGGTCTCTTTTTACCCACAGCTTTCTCTGGCCTGTTCCCAGGCATTGTTATCCCCTGCGAGCCTGTCTGCCGCTCCATGTGCCTGCCTGCCCATTTCCCTCCCTCCTGGTAATCCCGCCTCTACGCTGTGCCCAAGCTCAGGCCGCCCCTGCTCCTGTATCTCGGCTTTCGGCACGCCCCCGGCGCTTTCGGCACGCCCCCGGCGCTTTCGGCACGCCCCCGGCGCTTTCGGCACGCCCCCGGCGCTTTCGGCACGCCCCCGGCGCTTTCGGCACGCCCCCGGCGCTTTCGGCACGCCCCCGGCGCTTTCGGCACGCCCCCGGCGCTTTCGGCACGCCCCCGGCGCTTTCGGCACGCCCCCGGCGCTTTCGGCACGCCCCCGGCGCTTTCGGCACGCCCCCGGCGCTTTCGGCACGCCCCCGGCGCTTTCGGCACGCCCCCGGCGCTTTCGGCACGCCCCCGGCGCTTTCGGCACGCCCCCGGCGCTTTCGGCACGCCCCCGGCGCTTTCGGCACGCCCCCGGCGCTTTCGGCACGCCCCCGGCGCTTTCGGCACGCCCCCGGCGCTTTCGGCACGCCCCCGGCGCTTTCGGCACGCCCCCGGCGCTTTCGGCACGCCCCCGGCGCTTTCGGCACGCCCCCGGCGCTTTCGGCACGCCCCCGGCGCTTTCGGCACGCCCCCGGCGCTTTCGGCACGCCCCCGGCGCTTTCGGCACGCCCCCGGCGCTTTCGGCACGCCCCCGGCGCTTTCGGCACGCCCCCGGCGCTTTCGGCACGCCCCCGGCGCTTTCGGCACGCCCCCGGCGCTTTCGGCACGCCCCCGGCGCTTTCGGCACGCCCCCGGCGCTTTCGGCACGCCCCCGGCGCTTTCGGCACGCCCCCGGCGCTTTCGGCACGCCCCCGGCGCTTTCGGCACGCCCCCGGCGCTTTCGGCACGCCCCCGGCGCTTTCGGCACGCCCCCGGCGCTTTCGGCACGCCCCCGGCGCTTTCGGCACGCCCCCGGCGCTTTCGGCACGCCCCCGGCGCTTTCGGCACGCCCCCGGCGCTTTCGGCACGCCCCCGGCGCTTTCGGCACGCCCCCGACGCTTTCGGCACGCCCCCGACGCTTTCGGCACGCCCCCGACGCTTTCGGCACGCCCCCGACGCTTTCGGCACGCCCCCGACGCTTTCGGCACGCCCCCGACGCTTTCGGCACGCCCCCGACGCTTTCGGCACGCCCCCGACGCTTTCGGCACGCCCCCGACGCTTTCGGCACGCCCCCGACGCTTTCGGCACGCCCCCGACGCTTTCGGCACGCCCCCGACGCTTTCGGCACGCCCCCGACGCTTTCGGCACGCCCCCGACGCTTTCGGCACGCCCCCGACGCTTTCGGCACGCCCCCGACGCTTTCGGCACGCCCCCGACGCTTTCGGCACGCCCCCGACGCTTTCGGCACGCCCCCGACGCTTTCGGCACGCCCCCGACGCTTTCGGCACGCCCCCGACGCTTTCGGCACGCCCCCGACGCTTTCGGCACGCCCCCGACGCTTTCGGCACGCCCCCGACGCTTTCGGCACGCCCCCGACGCTTTCGGCACGCCCCCGACGCTTTCGGCACGCCCCCGACGCTTTCGGCACGCCCCCGACGCTTTCGGCACGCCCCCGACGCTTTCGGCACGCCCCCGACGCTTTCGGCACGCCCCCGACGCTTTCGGCACGCCCCCGACGCTTTCGGCACGCCCCCGACGCTTTCGGCACGCCCCCGACGCTTTCGGCGGGCGGGAACGGCGCGCGCCGACGTGAGGGGCGGAGCTTTCGCCTGAGGCGAAGGGCGGGAACGGCGCGCGCAGCAGTGAGGCGCCGCGCGGCCGCCTGAGGCGAAGGGCGGGAACGGCGCGCGCAGCAGTGAGGCGCCGCGCGGCCGCCTGAGAGGAGCGGGAGCGGCGCCCCCGGAAAAGGCTGCTCGGCGGTCGGCGCCGCCTCGGCGGGGACCTCATCGGCTCGGCTCGGCTCGGGGCGGGCGGGGGTGGACCCGAGTCGCCTGTGGGGGGGCGAGCGCCATTGTCTGAGGGGCTCAGGAGAGTCCTGGACCCGCCAGGCGCGGCAAGGTGCCTGGAGCAGACGAGTGCCCGGCGCAGTCGTCCCTGCAGAAGTGCTGGAGCACCGGCTCTGGTGAGAAAAGCCGATCTGTGAGGTTTTTTTCGGGGCGGAAGGGGGGGTTGGAGGGCGGCCGGGGTTCGGGTGGTGCTGTGGACACTTCTCGCCGGGGACCGGCGTCCTTCTCAGACCTGACGGCACACTACTGCCCTTTCAGCAGCTGGTGGCGAAGAAGGGAGAGATGTCCACTGCGTGTGGAAGGACCTGCGAGGCAAGAGCGAGCGGGAGGAGCAGCGGAGGAAGTCTGGGCAGCAAGAGGAAAGAGAAGGGCGCTCTGAACAAAGCGCCGCTGTGAGGGGCGGAGCGGTCGCCTGAGGGGGACCTGCCCGGGGAAGGGGCGAGCAGGAGTCGAACCTGCCTGGGGAAGTACCGAATCGACTTGGGAACGGGGGGGGGACGGGACGGGAGCCGCCTTGGGGAGGGGGTCGGTGTCGTCGCCTCGGCGGGGGGGGAGCAGTGTCGTCGCCTCGGCGGGGGGGGGGAGCAGTGTCGTCGCCTCGGCGGGGGGGGGAGGGGGGGGAGCAGTGTCGTCGCCTCGGCGGGGGGGGGAGGGGGGGGAGCAGTGTCGTCGCCTCGGCGGGGGGGGGAGGGGGGGGAGCAGTGTCGTCGCCTCGGCGGGGGGGGGGGAGCAGTGTCGTCGCCTCGGCGGGGGGGGGGGAGCAGTGTCGTCGCCTCGGCGGGGGGGGGGGAGCAGTGTCGTCGCCTCGGCGGGGGGGGGGGAGCAGTGTCGTCGTCTCGGCGGGGGGGGGGGGGGGGGAGCAGTGTCGTCGCCTCGGCGGGGGGGGAGCAGTGTCGTCGCCTCGGCGGGGGGGGGGAGCAGTGTCGTCGCCTCGGCGGGGGGGGGGAGCAGTGTCGTCGCCTCGGCGGGGGGGGGGGGGGGGGGGGCGGGGAGTAGTGTCGTCGTCTCGGCGGGGGGGGGGGAGCAGTGTCGTCGCCTGGTGGGGGGGAGTGTCGTCCACGGCGGGGGATGGGGGAGCGGAGCTTCCTCAGGGCCGGTGAGAGGGGACTGGAGCTGCCTGAGGAGGGACGGCCATCGCCTCAGGGGCGGAGGAGGGTCCAAGCCTCCCTGAACGCGGCCAGGAGCCCGGAGGAGAAAAGCACCCGTCGTAGACATCCCTGCAGGAAGTGCTGGAGCACGGACTCGTGAGAAAAGCCAATCTGTGAGTTTTTTTCGCGGGGAGGGGGGATGGTGGTGGTGGTGGTGGTGGTGGGAGGGGGTTCGGGTGGTGCTGTGGCCAGCTCTCGCCGGGGACCAGCATCGCTCTCGGACCTGACGGCATCCTCCTGCCCTTGCAGCAGGCGGCGGAGCAGCGTGGAGGTCTCCGTCCTGTACCGCTGCAGGCCAAGAGCGGAGGAAGTCTGGGCAGCAAGAGGAGGCAGGAGAAGGGCGCTCTGGGCAAAGGGACCTCCCTGTCACCGGGGCTGTGGTCGCACCAGCGTGTCGCCAGGACCTTTGGTGCCCTGGCCGGCTTTGTGCCGGGTGACCCCCCTGTAAGCAGGGCTCGGGTCTTTGGGTTTTTGCCGGCCTTTTGCCACGTCACCCCGTGGTCAGGCTGCCGGGCAGGTGGCAACCCTCTAAGGGGGGTGAGCGGTGCCGTCTCTGCGGCCGGGGCGGGAAGCGGAGCTCCTAAAGCGCGCCGTGGTGGGGAGCCACAGCCAGGCCGGCCGGCCTGTAACTTGGGCGCACGGGGGGGGGCCTGGCAGCAGGGCCGGGGCCTCTGCTCTGTCCTCCGGGTGGGGGAGCTGGCGCCTGGCTGCGCCTTCCTTCCGAGCACCAGCTCCTCGAGAAGCAAGACAAGGCATCGTGAAGGAGCTGCGAGGCCAGAGCGAGGGAGAGGAGGAGCGGCGGGCTGAAGAGAGGGCTGGGGGGAGAGGAGGGAGCTCAGGGCAAAGGGGCCTCCCCACGGCACCGTTGCCGGCACCTTTGGTGTCCTGGCCGGCGCTGCGCCTGGTGACCTCCCTGTAAGCAGGGCTCGGGTCTCTGGCCTTTTGCCCCCTTGCCCCGACGGTTTGGCTGCCCGGAGAGAGCGGCACCGTCCCCACACCGAGGGGCAAATGGGGCTCTCTGGCCCCCAAGCCCGCCCTGTAGGCAGGGGAGGGCTGTTTCCCCGGCCCTGGCGGCATTCTGCCTGCTGGCGGCCTGGCCAGCGTGACCCCCTGGAGTCGGGGCGCGTCGCGGCACTTGTCCCTTGGTCCCCCGCGAAGCCCTGTGGCACGTTGAGTCCCTCTGGGCTCCGTGCGTCCGGGGGGGGCAGGTCCGAGGCTCTGCTCTCTTGCTCGCGGGAGGGGACGGCTCCCCAGACATTGGCTGCACAGAGATCGCTCTCTTTTCTGGGAAGTTTTCTTTCCCCCCGTCCGTGTCCGTGTGCCTGCCTGTGTCCGCGTCGGTGCGAGTGAGCGAGTGAAGGAGCTTCTTGTTTAGGCCCCCGTTGAAATCGCTGCAGCGTACTTAGCTTAAACTTCCCGGGAGGGAAAGAGGGGCTCTGTGCAGCAACAGGGGGTCGGTCCCCGCTGAGCCCGCGAGCGGAGGGCGAGTCCCGGCTGGCCCCTCCTTTCCAGGGACGGAGCCAAGCTGCGCGGTCGTAGCACGGCCGACGCGCGACCCGCCCGCAGTCTGGGCCTGGGTGGCTGCCTGTCCTGCTGGCGACCTGCCAGCGTGCCGGCCCCGTACTCGGGGCGAGTGCCACGAGCCGTGGAGCCCTCTGACCCGACGGCCCTGTAAGCAGGGTTGTGCCCGTCCCCCGCCCTCGGCAGGAGGAGCGGGTAGCGAGCGGGCGTCTGCGGCCCCCGGCCTTCGAGGGCAAACGCTCGGCAGTTGTGTCCCCTTCACCGAGAACCGCGGTAGCCTCTATAAACGCAGGGAACGGCCCTGAGCCAAGTACCTGCCCCAGAGTCCTCGAGACCCTCCCAGAGTTGCCCAGGACGCTCTTGTCCCACAGCAGCCGTGGTGACAGGGAGGGCCCTTTGCCCGCAGCCCCTTTCTCTTTCCCCGGTTTCAGCGTGCCGCTCCTCCTCTCGCTTGCCCTCGCCTCGTAGTTTCTTCCGCAGGCCACGGATGCCTCTTCCTTCTGTCTTCTCCGGGAGCTGGTGCCCGGAAGGAAGGCGCGGTCGGGCGCCAGCTCCTCTGCCTGGACGACGGGGAAGCCGGCCGCCTGAGGGACCTTCCCTCAGCGTGCTCTGGCCCCCGGCCCTCCTTCCTCCCTCCTGTCCCCTGCCCCGGCCTGAGCCGCCTCAGACCCCGTTTTCTCACCTGGTGGTGCCCGGCGGCCTGGGGGCTTAAAGCATAGAGGGAGAGGGGACAGGGGTACGGCAGGGCAGGGGGAGATTTAGGGGGACAGGCAGCACTTGGTGGGCCTCAGCCGCCAGCCCCTTGCAACCAGCTGCTCCGCAGTGACGCGGCAGCTTCTCCCCAGCGATGAGGAACCCCCCTCGGGAAGTTCTGCTTCCCCAGCCCCCAGAACCTCTTGGGAAAGGGCCGCTGCTGCCGATTCACCTGCCTTCAGGGCAGACAGCGCCCAGCACTCTCGATAGTGCTTGGCTGGCGCCTTGTGTGGGGCGGCGGCCCTGTTAGCGGGGTGCGGGTCAGGGCGCCCCTGTAGCGGAGAGGAGGGGCCTCGTGGGCCTTTGGGACCGGGGCTGCCCTGTAAGTCGGGGCCTGGCCCGTGCCCTGCAGTCCCGGGCACTTTGCAGTCCCGGCAGCGGCTCGAGCCCCCTGTAAGCAGGGGCGCAGCCTCTGTGGCCGCCGCTTTGCATGCCCAGCTCCATTTGCCCAGAGTGCCCGACTCCGAGCCCAGCTCCAGCGCCGGCCGCGACTCCACGTGTGGCAGCACCGGAGCACCGATTGGGTAAGAAAAGCCGATCTGTGAGGTTTTTTCGGGGGGGCGGGGGTATAGGGGTGTGTGAGGGCGGCCGGTGTTCAGGTGGTGCTGTGGCCAGCTCTCACCCAGGACCGTCGTCGCTCTCGGACCTGATGGCATTCTCCTGCTCTTGCAGCAGTTGGTCGTGGAGAAGAAGGGAGAGACATCCACCGCGTGCAGAAGGACCTGCGAGGCAAGAGCGAGCGGGAGGAGTAGCGGCAGCGGTCCGGCAAAGAGGCGAGAGAAAGCCCTCCTGGGCAGGGGATCTCCCTGTCACCTGGGCTGTGTTCGCCTCCAGCGTCCCTGCCCATTTGCGGATGTTTTCTTTGCCTCGTGAGCAAGTACTCGGCTCTTGGTAGTTCTCCAGTTTTAGAACCTGCTCCCATTCCACCTGACGATGACCCAACTTCCTGAAGTTTTCTCAAAACTCCTTCCTGTACTTGGATGTGGCTGCACCAGCCGTGGGGAGCGGGAGGGCTCTGCAGCCACCCGCAGCGCCCTTTGAGGCTGCGTGGGATGCCGGGGGAAGAGCAGTCGGGAGCAGGGTTTTGGAGGTGGATTCCCCTGCTCTGAGTGCTTCTCTTTCCGCACCTGTACGGGGAAGGAAGCGGCTGGATCTCAGCCTCTGGAGGAGCACGTTCCTCTTCCCTGCCCCAAAAGGGCGTTTGTGCCCACCCTTTCCCCATCTGTTCAGTGCCGGGGGTGCTCAGTCAGATGCTTTCTCCAACTGGGTGTTCCCCATTTAGCTCCTTTTCTGCCCAACTCGGCTTTAACCGCTGCCAGCCACGTGGCGCTGCGCGTGGGATTTGAACCTTTGGCAGCCGCTGGAATGTTTGCGGCGTGTGTTGGTCCTGGCTGCTTGCAAGGGGACTCGGGGTGAAGCGCTAAGGCTTGGACAATAGGGCCAAGCCAGAGTTGACTTGTAGACGAGTCCTGTGTATTTTATAACTGTTAACCATTGTGCTAACAGGTATTTTACTAAGTGATAACCAACCACCTATTCCGATGTAAAAAGTGGAAGTATCGAAGCCTGAACAACAGGCCCTGAGCCGAAGCTGCTCACTCAGTATGTCATCGTTAGTGAAACAGGTGTGGAAGACGTAGCTCTCTTGAATGTACATTTATCTTTCTTTGTGTGGGGATAAAATAACCGGGTCGTGGAGACCGTAGTCTGGCCCTGTGGCCTGACGTGAGCCCTTGCACCTAGTCTGCCTGGGTAAGCAGAGGAGCTCCCTTAGCTTCTCCCCTGAGCCCTGGCCAGGCTCCGGGGGAATCTAATGTGAGATTGAAACCAGATATTTCCGCTCCAAACCAAGGTGCCAGCTCTTCTGGCTTGCCGATTTTGGGGTATAGAAGGGTGGACCCGCTCACAGCGACTTTGGAGGCCTCAGCTACGGGTGGACGCACCGCGTAGGGTTTCCCACTTGCCGGGAAAGGCTCTGCAAACCCTCGCTGTAACCGGGGCTGCCTGCGGGTCTGGGTGATGGCAACGGGTGCAGGTGCTGAGGGATCTTTTTTAATCGCTGTTCCCTCTCTCTCAGGCAGTCAGGATTTGATGCGTTACCCTGTATTTTCCTGTCTGTGTGAGTGCACTATTCCGTCTTTTCTTACTGTGTGTTTTCTATATTCTTCTGTTATTATTTAGCTATTTCTAATAAAATACGCCTGCTCCTTTCACTCCGGTGTCTGAGTTGAATTGATATCCCTAATCAGCAGAACAGGGGGAGATGAGGTGGCGCTTTCCAGAGCCGAGGTCGGTGTCGGTTTGGCTTTGGGCTGAGCTGTAGCCGCCGCGGCGCTAGTTCCTGGCAAGGGGACGGACGTGGGAGCTGTCGGGGCCAGAGCTGCCGTAAATATAATCAGACAGCTTGCTCGGGTTCTCCAGCTCCTAGCGTACGCTCCAGAAGAGCGGCTGAACGCGGGCAGAAATGTTCCGGGATTTATCTGGGTTTTTTTTTTAAAAAAAAATTATTTCTGCTATCACCAGGATTTGAAAAACTAAATTGGATAAATGTGAGTTTAGGAAAAATATCTAACGATACGTGTGCTTTTAATAGTTACTGTACTGGTCTCCCAGGGACCGAAGTTACGCTGTTTCGTCCTTAAAACAACTCTGCGCTCCCGTGTCGCGTTGTCACAGGCTTTCCTCCCCCTTCCACCCGTCCAAAGAGCCCTGAGGCTGCTCTGACCGACACTTCGGTCACCCCGCTGAGTTCTGGGTCACAAGGCGAGACTGCGCTGCCCTGCGCTGCGGCCGTGCCGGAGCTCCTCCCTCTCCGGGGGGGGTCATAAGATTTGGCAGCGTTGGTCCCGTCGGCCCGCGCACCGGAGCGGTCTCGCCCAGCGGCTGCTCCCGCTGGCCGGGGAAGGTTCCCCCGGCGGGGAGAGGCGACCTGCGGCGTGCGGCTGCGCCGGGCGGCCCCCGGAGTGCGCGTGCGCGGCGGCGGCCCCGCGACCGGAGGACCGGCGGCCCATAGAGCGTGAGCTCGGAGGAGTGACGGGCATCTCCGGCGTTTATTAACGGTGCCGGTCGCTATAGTTACCGGGGGGGGGGGGAGCGTGGGCCGGGCCGGAGGAGCCGCAGGGGCGGGCAGGGAGGCTGCAGGCAGCGACCCCTCCCTGTCCGGGGCCGGTGCTGGAGGAGGAGCCGGTGCGAGCCGAGGCAGGAGCGGGGCCGCGCGGCCGGGCGGCTGCGGGGAAAGGTACGGCGGGACCGGGGGCGGAGGCCGCTCCGCGTCGGGGCCGGGCGGCGGCGGCGCTGCCCGGAGCCGCGCGGGGCTGCGCTCGGCCGGGCTTCCGGGTGCGCGGGCGGCGCGGCGGGAGCCGTAGTCACGTGCAGGGGGCTTCCGGTCGGCCATGTTGGCTCCCCGGGGCACGCCGGGAGCTGCAGTTTCTGCGCTCTCGGTTCCCCGCAGCCGCGGCGCTGGCGGGCGCGCGCGGCACGGCACAGCCCTCGGTACCGGCGCGGCCCCGCGGCGCGGCCCGAGACGCGGTTTTGTGGCGGTTTCCCGCGGGCTGCCCGCGGCTCCCCGAGACGCGGTGTGCCCCCGGCCCGGGGGTACGCATGCGCGGCCGCGGCGTCTCCCGGGAGTGCGCATGCGCGGCGGAGGTGAGTGTTGGGGCTGCGGCCGGGCCGGTCCGCGGCAATAAGGGTCCCTGCTGCCTCCGTGCCCCCTCCCGAGGCCGCGCTGGGGCCGCGCGTGTCCGTTCCTGCCCCGGGGATGCCGCCGGCTGCGCCCAGCTCGGGCTGGCGTGGGGTGTCTCTGCCCGGCCTGGCGCTCCTCACGGCTCGGGGACCAGAAGGGACGGGCGGAGCCGAGCCTTCCCGGCCGTGGGCAGCGGGGCGGGAGCCGCCGCGGCTGGAGCTGGAGGGGCCGGAGAAAGGGAAGGAAGGAGAACGTCAAGGGCATGTGGGCAGCAGCCGCCTCGCCCTGCAGGAGGAGAGCGCCTGCCTCTCCGGGTGAGCGAGGAGCCCTCTGCACAGTCCGCAGCGGGCCGGACCGCCAGCGTGCGCCCGGGGTCTGCGCGCGTCACCCCAGGCGCGGAACGGCCGCGGAGCGAGCGAGCGAGGCTGCGTGTGTCGGAAGCCACGTCTTGTAAGAGCCGAGAGACACCCGCGTATTCTTTTAGGGGGAGGTCAGCCAGGCGAGTGGAGTTTCAGAAGAAGAGGAGGGGCAGGAGGAAGGAAGGAGAAAGAAGCATCAGACCTGTCCAGTTCTCCCGGCAGTGCCGGGAGCGAGAGCCGCGGTGAGTCCCGGGCCCTCGGGGCCCTGTCACTCCCCTTGTATGTCCCAGTCCCTTCCTGCCCCTCTCTTTCCCATGCTGTGATTTTTTTTTTCTTCTCTATACGTTTTCTTTCTATTCTTCTGCCTTGCTCCCCCTTCCTCTCTCACTTTCTCTCTCTTGTCTTGCTGCTTCCTTTTCTTTTTCTGTCTGCACTTCTGACTGCTTGTTCTGTACCTTTTGCATCACTCCTCAGTCCATTTCTCTCTCGATCCTTCCGTTCTGCTCCTCACTTCTCAGTTTCTCTCTCTTTCCTCTGTCTTACTCCTGCACGTAGTGTGTGATTGAATGAGGTTCTGTGTCTAGCAGGCCTCATCTCGTAAGAGCTGTGAGACACCTACATCTTCTCATAAGTGGAGGACAGCCAGGCACCTGGAGCTGTAGAAGAGGAAGGGAGAAGGCAAACAGAAGGAAGAGTCTGACCTGTCAAATTCTCCTGGCAGCGCGGAGAACTGCAGTAAGTCCCGAGCTCTTGGGCCCCTCTCATCCCTCTTGTGTGTCCTGGTCCCTCCCTGTCTTTCTCCTAGACTCCTCTCTTTCTGGTGCTGCTCAACTTTTTTTGCTCACCTGTATCTTCCGTCTTGCTTGGAGCATCTCCCTGTCCCCATCTTGTAGGTCTTCCCTTTCTCTGCCCTGTACCCTGCCGCTCTTGCTGCCTTTCTCCATCCCTCTCTGTCCAGCTCCCTGTTCCTATTGATGCCCCTTTCTTCTTCCTGCACCCGCTGCTATTCCCTGCGATCTCCATCTCTCTCTTTCCTGCTCCCTGTCCCCCGTTTTTCATTCCTACCTCCGTCCCTCATCGCCTGTCTGGCCTTTTTCCTCGGTGTCTTTCTCTCTGGCTGACTCCCTTCTGCTGTTTTTCATTTCCTCCCTATCCATCTTGTTGCCCATCGCTCTTTTGTCTTCTCTCTCTCCGTGTGTCGCTGTCTGTCTTCCAGTCACTGTTCTTTAATTCCTCCCTCTTCCCTGTAGCTTGCTGCTATTTTTTTTTCCCTGTTCTCCATCATGCTCTGTCGGGTGCCCTGTCCCTGTTTATCAATTCCTCCCTCTGCCCTGCGGTCTGTCTTTTTTCACCATTTAATTTTTGCCTCGCTCTCTCTCTGTCTGGCTCCTTGTGCCAGGTTTGCGAATTCCTTCCTCTGTGCCCCGTACCCCCTGTGATCTTTGCTGCTTTGTGGCCTGTTTCTGGCTGGCGCTCTGTTACTATTCAGTAATTCCTCTCTTGATGCCTTGTAGTCTGTTGCTTTTGTCTTTTCTCCATCTCTCTGTTCCCTCTGTTTTAGAATACCCCTCCTCTTCTTTCTGTATGCATCAGGAGTAGTTTTTGGCTCCAGGTCTCTTTTTTTCTGTCTCTGTCCCTGTTTCCTAATTCTTCCTTCTCTGCCCTGTCACATGTAGCTATGTGATTTGTTTTGTGTTCCTTCCCTGCCCCTTCCCTCCATGGTTTGCTGTCCTGACTCCCCATAGCTGTTGCTTTTTCCTCCCTCTGTGCCCTGTTCTCTGGAGCTTTTTTGTCTTTCTCCCATCTTGCTTGGTCTAGCTCCCTGCCCCCTGCCTTTTTTTTTTCCCCTCCATGTCTGTTGTGCCACCCATCCCAGCTTTTTTTTCTGCTGCCTTTGTTTTGTCTTCTCGTATCCTGCATCTTGGTCCTCACGTTTGGCAGCTTCCAGCTCTGCCCAGCAGCTTGTTGCTCCAGGAACCGACTGACTGTTCCCGGCTGGACTGAGGAGCGTGGCTCCGGGAACAAGCGCCAAGGTGTGCCAGGGGCAGGGGCAGCATTAGGGGCCCTGAGCCCCGGAGCAGACTCACTCCCTTCTGGGACTTGTTCTGTGTGTGACTGAATAAACACTTGCTGTCTGCCGGCTGCCTTTTGTGCTTCCTTTGCCCCAGGTGAGGGGCTGGGAGGGGTGATGATGCTCTGTGGGGGTGGGTGATGGCCTCCAGCTGTGGGCTGGGGCTGGAGGGGCCCCAGGTGTGGGCAGTGAGGCTGATGGCAGCGGCCCCTCCCTGTAAAGGGCTTGCTCCGGGTGGAGGGGCGGGTGCTGCTGTTAAGAGCAAGGCAGCCGTCGGAGGGGTCGGTGTCAACCAAGGGAGGAGCAGAGCAGTCGCTGAGCATTGCTGGGCCCTGGCTGCACCGAGGGAGAAGGTGAGTGGAGCCGTGCCATCAGCTGGCAGCTCCTGGGGAGGATGGCGGTGCCTG
>NW_027437944.1:0-64000 GCF_965140245.1 Athene noctua | reverse complement strand
CAGGCCCATCAGGGGAACAGGAGGAAGGGCCAGAGGTGACTGTCCGATCTCTGTCCCCGACTGAGCTGCGAGATATGCAGAGAGATTTTGGCCGCCTGGGAGACGAGCAGATTTGCACCTGGCTGCTCCGATGCTGGGACAATGGAGCCAGTGCTTTGGAGATGGAGGGGAGAGAGGCCAGGCAGCTGGGGTCTTTGGCCAAGGATGCTGGCATTGACAGGGAAATAGGGAAGCAAGCTCAAACCCTCAGCCTTTGGAGGCGACTCCTGCTCAGTGTAAGGGAGAGGCACCCCTACAAGGGTGATCTCCTATGTCAGCTAGGCAAACGGACGAGCACTGAGAAAGGCATCCAGAACCTCAGGGAGCTGGCTGTGTTTGAGGTGATCTATGGTGATCTGAATGATGAGCAGGCACCCATGGACCCAGATCAGGCCCCTTGCACACACCTGATGTGGCGACAGTTCCTGAAGAGCGCACCAGAAGCGCACTCGAAAGCATTGGCAATAGCGTCCTGGTGGACAGACACCCAGACTCTGACAGTGGATGGAGTGGTTGGCCAGCTCCGGCAATATGAGGGAAATCTCCCTTCATCTCAGCATTCCCTGGTCTCAGCTGTGGAGGAACTGTCTCAGAGGGTCCAGAAAATGGAAGAGGACATGTCCTACGTTCCACCTACACGGGCTGATGTCTCAGCCATTAGAAGTAAACGTTTCCCCACCCAAGAGAAAGGCAGCCGAAGGTACACACCACGAGGCACCCTGTGGTTTTTCCTCCGCGACCATGCAGAAAACATGAGGAGGTGGGATGGACAGCCCACTGCTGCCCTGGCTGCACGAGTAGAGCAGCTGAAAGGGAAGACCATCACCAAAGGGGAGTCCTCCAAGAGGAGCGCAGCTCCAGTGTCCAGTCAGAAATCCCCCAGGCAGAACAGAATGGTGAACGTTATGTCTGACCCTCTTGAGGGGACCAGTAAATCATTCTTGCAAGAAGTGAGTGATGCTGAACAGGATTAGAGGGGCCCTGCCTCCAGCCAGGTGGAGGAAAGGGATAATGGGATTTACTGGACAGTGTGGATCCGATGGCCTGGCACGTCAGACCCACAAGAGTATAAGGCTTTGGTGGACACTGGCGCTCAGTGCACCCTGATGCCATCGAGCTACAGTGGGGTTGAGTCCATCTGCATCTCCGGAGTGACAGGGGGATCCCAGCAGCTGACCCTACTGGAAGCTGCAGTGAGCCTGACTGGGAGGGACTGGCATAAGCACCCCACTGTGACTGGCCCAGACGCCCCGTGCATCCTGGGCACAGACTACCTCAGGAGAGGGCACTTCAGAGACCCAAAAGGGTACCGGTGGGCTTTTGGTGTGGCTGCCCTGGAGGAGGTTGGACAGTTGTCCACCTTACCCGGCCTCTCAGAGGATCCCTCAGTGGTGGGGCGGCTTAAGGGTGAGGAGCAGCGAGTGCCGATTGCTACCAGGACGGTGCACCGGCGGCAGTACCGCACCGACCGAGATTCCCTGGTCCCCATCCGTCAGCTGATCCGCCAACTAGAAAGCCAGAAGGTGATCAGCAAAACTCACTCACCCTTCCACAGCCCTATATGGCCGGTGAGAAAGGCCAATGGCGAATGGAGGCTGACTGTGGACTACCGTGGCCTGAATAAAGTTACGCCAGCGATGAGTGCTGCAGTGCCGGACATGCTGGAGCTCCAGTATGAACTGGAGTCGAAGGCAGCCAAGTGGTACGCCATGACTGACATTGCTAACGCGTTCTTCTCCATTCCCATAGCGCCAGAGTGCAGGCCACAGTCTGCGTTCACTTGGAGAGGCATCCAGTACGCCTGGAATCGATTGCCCCAGGGGTGGAACCACAGCTCCGCCATCTGCCATGGACTGGTCCATACTGCACTGGAGAAAGGTGGGGCCCCAGAACACCTGCAGTATATTGATGACATCATGGTATGGGGGGACACAGCCGAGGAGGTCTTTGTGAAAGGGAAGAAGATAATTGAAATCCTCCTGAAGGCCGGCTTTGCCATTAAGCAAAAGAAAGTCAAGGGGCCTGCAAGGGAAATTCAATTCCTAGGGATAAAATGGCAAGATGGGCGTCGCCACATCCCAGTGGAGGTGATAAACAAGATAACAGCCATGGCCCCACCAACCTCTAAGAAGGAGACTCAGTCTTTCCTGAGCGCTGTGGGGTTCTGGAGGATGCATATCCCGAACTACAGCCTGATTGTGAGCCCTCTCTACCACGTAACCCGCAAGAAGAACGATTTTGAATGGGGCCCTGAGCAACAACAATCCTTTGAACAGATTAAACGGGAGATTGCCCAAGCAGTAGCCCTCGGGCCAGTCCGGGAAGGGCAGGAGGTTAAGAACATGCTCTACACCGCAGCCGGGGAGAATGGCCCTACCTGGAGCCTCTGGCAGAGAGCACCTGGGGAGACCCGAGGCCGACCTCTGGGCTTTTGGAGCCGGGGACACAAAGGCTCTGAAGCTAATTACACACCCACTGAGAAGGAGATACTGGCAGCGTACGAAGGAGTTCGGGCTGCCTCAGAAGTGGTCGGCACTGAAACACAGCTCCTCCTGGCACCCCGACTGCCGGTGCTGGGGTGGATGTTCAAAGGAAAGGCCTCCTCCGCGCATCATGCAACCAATGCCACGTGGAGTAGATGGGTTGCGTTGGTAACACAACGGGCATGAATAGGGAACCCCAGCCGCCCAGGGATACTAGAGGTGATTAGGAACTGGCCAGAGAGCAAAGATTCCGGGATGTCACCAGAACAGGAGGTGACACGTGCTAAGGAGACCCCACCATATAACGAGCTGTCGGATTAGGAGAAGCGATCTGCCCCGTTCACTGATGGGTCTTGTCGTATTGTAGGAAAACATCGACGGTGGAAGGCTGCTGTGTGGAGTCCCACACGATGGGTCACTGAAGCTGCTGAGGGACAGGGTGAATTGAGCCAGTTTGCAGAGGTGAAAGCCGTTCAGCTGTCTTTGGATATTGCTGAGCGGGAAAAGTGGCCAAGGCTCTACCTCTACACCGACTCGTGGGCAGTGGCGAATCCCCTGTGGAAATGGCTGCAACAATGGAAGCAGAACAACTGGCAACGTAAGGGTAAAACCGTCTGGGCTGCTGAAGTGTGGCAGGACATTGCAGCCCGTGTGGAAAACCTCGTGGTGAAGGTGCGCCATGTGGATGCCCACGTACCCAAGAGTCGGGCCACTGATGAACATCGACACAACCAGCAGGCAGACCAAGCTGCTAAGATCAGAGTGGCTCAGGTGGACTTGTACTGGCAGCGCAAAGGTGAACTGTTCATAGCCCGGTGGGCCCACGAGACCTCGGGCCACCAAGGTAGGGATGCAACATACAGGTGGGCTCGAGATCGAGGGGTGGACCTTACTATTGACACCATTGCAGAGATCATCCACGGGTGTGAGACGTGTGCTGCAATCAAACATGCCAAGCGGGTGAAGCCCCAGAGAAATGGAGAGCGATGGCTGAAATATAGATATGGAGAGGCCTGGCAGATGGACTACATCACACTGCCACAGACCCGCCACAGGAAGCGCCACGTGCTCACAATGGTGGAAGTGACCACTGGATGGCTGGAAGCTTACCCAGCGCCCCACACCACCGCCCGAAACACCATCCTGGGCCTTGAAACCCAAGTCCTGTGGCGACACGGCACCCCAGAGAGAACTGAGTCAGACAAGAGGACCCACTTGTGTAACAACCTCATAAGTGCCTGGGCAGGAGAACATGGCATCGAGTGGGTCTGCCATATCCCCTACCACGCACCAGCCTCTGGGAAGATCGAGCGCTGCAATGGACTGTTAAAAACCCCACTGAAAGCACTGGGAGGTGGGACCTTCAGAGACTGGGACATGCATCTAGCAAAGGCCACCTGGCTAGTCAACACAAGAGGGTCTGCCAGTCGAGCTGGCCCGGCTCAGTCGAAACCTCCCCGTGCTGTAGATGGGGATAAAGTCCCTGTGGTGCGCATGAGGAATATATTGGGAAAAATGGTCTGGTTTAGTCCTGCGCCAGGCAAAGGTAAAGGCAAACCCATCCACGGGATTGCTTTTGCCCAAGGACCTGGGTGCACCTGGTGGGTGATGCAGGACGATGGAGAGGTCCGATGCGTACCCCAGGGGGACTTGATTCTGGGCGAGAACATGCCGTAAATTATGCTGTGCCGGTGTAAATTATTACTTTGTTATTGTTAACTGCTAACTGGCAGCTGGACATGACGCAGATGGTATAGAATAAAGGGGTGGATTATGTCCTGGTTCAGCTGGGATAGGGTCAAGTTTTTCCCCATCAGAGAGAGAGGGGGAAGGGATCTCCAGCCGGGTTATTCATACCATGCTGACGTCATGTCCAGGGGCGGAGCCTTTTTACTTTCGCTTCTGGTTTTGGGTTTTGCCATACAGGCGGCGGGCTTGCTCCTTGACCATTTTGCGGTATTTCTCTGTATATCTTTTGTCTTGTTCACTGTTATTGCTGTTTCTTGTTGTTATCACTGTTACTGTTGTTGTTCAGATTGTTCTATCACTCTGTTGTATTAAATTCCTTGTTACTATAGCCCGGGTCTGTGCCTCACTGCCAGCCCGACCGGCCGCGGGTGGGGGAGGGGCAACGGCAACGTGCTCTCCCATCCCAGCAGGGGTTAAACCTGTACAAGCCTCTCTCCAGATACTCCTCCCGCTGGCAGCACGTACAGGTAACAAATCTGGGGGGAAAACAACGAGTTTCCACCTCGCCTTTGGGCCACGTCACCACCTGGAATCCCCCGACCCACAATCACCACCATCTTTTGCCACAAAACCCTGAGGAACTCGATGTTAAACACACATCTGTATTTTAAGAGAAACTGGCGGTTTCTCCTCCACTTGGGCCCCCTCCAATCCTCCAGCTACAAAAATAACAATTTTCAAAGAAATTAGGTGGTTTCTCCTCGGTTTTGTCCCGTCTCATCTCTACCACCAATCAAAATACCAATTTTGAGGAGATTGGGTTGGTTACTCCTCAATCAGGCCATGTCACAACTCCTGCAGTAACAAAATACCCATTTTTAAGAGAATTCAGTGGTTGATCCTCCATCCAATCCCCTCTCATCTCCTCTGTACACATAAATATCCATTTAAAAAAGAGTTTGGTGGTTTCTCCTAAATTCATTCACCCCTCAGGTCTTCTCCCAAGCAAATCACCCATTTCGAAGAAAATTTGGTGCTTCCTCCTCGATCTGTTCCAACATTGCCTCTTGGCCCCACCCCTTGCTCTCCAAGGGTGCCCATTTTGGGTTAAAAACCCTCTTTTAACCTCCACATCTCCCCCTCCTCTTCCAAACCAACTCCCCCCACCCCAACTCCACCGCTCCCACCTCACCCAGAAGACTCCGAGATAGCCAACAATGCCCCTTTTTTCCCCTTTGTTCCACCCCTATCTTTCTTCCCTTTTGCCCACCTCGACCCTTCCTCCCCAGACGTCCCTCCTGCTCCTCCCAACATCACGGTGATACCGGAGAAGACCGAGTACCTCCTCGGCGACACCGTCTCCCTCCGTTGCGTCGCTCCTTGGTCCGAAGAAAAAATCCGAGGTTTCCAATTTTCGGGAACGAGCGGTTGGGCCGTGGACGTCCGGACAACAAAGAGGAGTTACGTCTACACCTTCAACCTGACGACACTGAAGGACGGCGGCTCGCACGCCTGCACCTACACCCTCATCAACCGCCACCGCCAACTCATTCGGTCCCGCGAGAGCAAATCCATCATCATCAATGTCAAAGGTAGGTGAGATCTCACCCCGTTGGCCTCCTCCCACCGATTTCCCCGCTTTTGGCCTCAGAAAGGGCCTTTTTCTCCTTAAATCCCCCCATGGCAAAGCCAAATTCCCCTCAGCTACCCGCCAAAGTTCACCAAGTTGGCAAAGGAATACTTGAATCCTACCCAAAAACCCGCATCTGAGCTTTCTCTTTCACCTTTCAGACCATCCGCTTCAACCCACCTTGACCTTGACGCCTTCCAGCGGCGTCGCCATTGAAGGCCAAGCCCTCGTCTTCCTCTGCGCAGCCCCGGCAGGGGACGGGGAGCGGAGGTTTAATTTCTACAAGGACGAGGTCAAAGTCATCGACGGGGTTGAGTTGACCTTATGGAAGACTGGGGCCCAACTGCGGGTGGCGGCCAGTGTCCACAACCACACCGGCAACTTCAGCTGCGGCTACGAGGAGGAAACCGAAGGCTGGTTGATCCCGTCCTACCTCAGCCAACCCATCGACGTCCTTGTCAAAGGTAGAGCTGCATTTTTTTGGCTAAATCCCACCGGTTTTGGCCACGGCAAAGAGCCACCGGTTTGGTGAAACCACCCTAAACCCCAAAACACCTCGGTTTGCTTTTCATGGCCAAGTTGGTTGAGCAGAAGCCAACTTTTGGCCAACTCAAGCCGTGCCCCGATGACCGTTTTGACCAAAATTACCGTTTTTAAGCCAGTTTCCCTCCCCCCCGACTTTTCTTCCCAGAGCATGCGTCCCCTCCCCAGTTGAGCGTAGACCCTCCCAGCGGGGTGGTGAGCGAGGACGACCCGCTCCGCCTCTACCTGCACGGCCTCCAGAGACGACATCAAGTTGAAGTTTCGCTTCTACAGGAGGTGGGTTCAGATCCCGCCAGGCCTAAGGGGTGTCAAAATTAGGAACAACGGGAATTTTTCCCAGCTTTTTTCCCCAAAAGTCCCAGGAATTTTGGTGGGAAATTCAGCTGCGGGGTGGAGGAGGAGGTGGGGGGGATGTGGGTGCTGTCCCCCCCAAGTGAAACCTTGGACATCACACTCAAGGGTAAATCTGTTAGGTCTCCCAACGAAGTTTTCCAAACTTCATGGCTCAAATTGGCCCCCAAAGAAGGCAAATTAAGGCAAAAAACAGTGGAAGGGAAAGGGCTGAGAGCGGCCGATTTCTGTCCTTTCCTGACGGAGGGGCATTTAAATGGCTTCAGCGCAGCTTTTGGGTCTTCTCCAACGGCCAGGAGCCGCTCTGGGAAGGTCTGAGGGAGCTCGGACTCGCAGGTTGACTAAAAGAAGATGGAGATGAGTTTGGGGGGTTCCGTCTTCACCTGAGCAGGGACTTCATCTCCTCGAGATGATGAATTTCATCTGGTCATGTCACGTCCCGCTCCGACGAGGGGGACAAGTGACTCAGATTCGCAAATTCCCAATTGGAGCGGACAACAAGTCTCCAAGTTCAAGCCTTTATTAACTACCTACAATGCACTAATTGAACACATGATAATTGGACAAGTACAGAGCAAGTTGTGGTGAGCAATATAATATGCTTTGCATTTCTTAATAGAAAAAGGAAAAGAGGGAGATAGAGGGAATGGGGGAATACAGATCACCGGTCTGGGTTCCTGCGCTGATCCCGCCGGCGAGGAGGCGGCCGTCTTCTTCGCTGGCATTCGTCTTCTTCGCTTCACTGATTTCTCCAGACGGGGGGGGGGGGGGGGGGCAGGGAGAGGGGCAGAGAGAGAGAGAGCCCTTTCTTCCCCCCATTGATTTATACCCATTTTCCTTGGGTCCGTCCCCTAGGTCGACCCACAGAGCTACGTATCCCATGTACAGGGAGGGGTCAGGTGTTTCATGGGATGATGTCATTAGCATGATCATGACAGCCCTCATTAACATATTGAGGGGTGTAAACTTTAATATGCATTTTGTGGATAATGAAGCAAAGTTCATTCACCGGACACATGGTCCTTGAAATATGCCCAGGTGCCCCAGGGCAGAGCCGTCCTGTCTCCACAGGGCTCTCTCCCCCAGCTACATCGGGCAGCGTTATCAGCTTGGGCCTCCACAGAACGCACCCTGGGACTCAGAGTTTTGTCTTGCCAGTGTTTGAGGCATTTCTTCAATCAGCCTCAACTTTTGCTTTCCCAGGTTGTTTGTCTTAGTTTCTCAGAGGCCTGGTTTCTCGTCTCTCACATCCCACCCCGTGACTCAAACACTCCAAGTTCTTTGACCATTGTGATCTCACAGGGTATAGGGAAAAAGAAGACAGAAGGTAAGAGAGTATATATCCAACTGCTGCAAGGCATACTATGAAAAGCAAAACTTTGCACAATATTACAATACTAATATTTACAAGCCGTCTTCCCCACCCCGTGAGTCCTGAGGATCCCGGTGATGTTACCCATGACCCAAGGTTCCATACATCAAACCAGTTCATTGGTCAAGAAAGTTCTCTGTTCCTGTTGGCAATCTTCTTCATTGTGGCACTGGTGTCCTCTGTAGAGGTGCTGTAGAGGTGCACTGTGGGTGGGGATGCAGCGTTCTCCCTCAGTCAGACTCAGCACCCCGCACAGTCCCTGTTCCTTCAGCAATGCCAGCTGGATTCTGCAACGCCATCCTGGATGCTTGATAGATCTGCACCTTTAATTCCTTAAAGGCATACCTTGTTAGTACATACATATGCTAAGGTAAATTTTCTAAAACTATTTGAGGTTACACAATCACATTAGAAGGTCAATAAGGATGTACAATTTGTTAATGCTTAATTTGTGGGACCAGACCCCTCCAGCTAGTCTTTGATTATTTTATTTTGCTGTTGGTTGTATGATATTTGGAAGCACCAGTGTGCAGTCACAGGTGACTCACAGACTTCCTTAATTTTGGAGATGATTCTCAATAAGGTAACTTAAGGCACAACTCCAGATTAGCCTTCCAATAGGTAGATTCTCCACACTTAGCAGGTATGATTCCACAAATTCTATAATAATGTAAGCAGATTACAAATAATAATTAACTGATAATGCCTATAACTATTGAGAGCACTAAAAGTAACACAGGTTTTTGGTCGTCCAGGATCAATATCCTGTAAAACAAATACATGCATAACAAAACAATGGTGGTTAGAAAGAAGGGACAATCCCCCTGGTATTGATACGGTATTCTTTCCCATGGGCATCAGTAGCCACCCATGAACAGATATTGATGGGAGTTTTTAGGGTTAGGGGCACTTGCCCCACAGTGGGTAAGTCTACTAGAACAGGTTGTCCAGGATAATGGAGCGGGTTTGCAAAGTCTTTAGTCTCTTTTTCACATTAACAATTTTAGAAGGAGGAAGCACAGGCGCTTGCTGTAAAAGTCTTATAGAGGCAGTTGGGGACCCAAATTTCCATTTTCTTCTTTTTGAATCTACCCAGACTTGTCCCATCAATAGGTCAAGTTCCAGGATATTTGTGGGAAAATTTCCTAGAATTATAATAGTTTCTGTTGCAGTTTCATTCCCAGGTAACCAGCATTTCACCCGAGTAGTCGGCTGTGGCTTAGAGTCTCCGAAAACATCTGTAGCCCAAATCTGCTTTTTGCCAGCAATTATGCCGTTCCGCTTGGCAACCTCAGTTTGGAGTGCTGAGACCTGAGCACCCATATCTACTAGAAATGTAACTGGAGTTTTAAGGGAGCCGAGTGGAAAAGTAATCAACAAGTCTCCCTTAGTATTCTCTGTGAGCCTCCTTAAGTGGACTCACCCGCCATCCCCCGGCTCACTTACTGGGGATGGCACATCCAGTTTCCCGACCCCAAATCAATCAAGTCCTCTTCAGGGGCAGTTGGTGTTTGAGAAGCAATTACCACCATCTCGTTAGTTTTCAGATCTGTCCCTCCCTTTGTCCGAAAGGCCTGATCGGTTGGGGGGGGGGCAGCTTCCTTCTGCCTTTCCAGGCTCGAATGAGCTTTTCTAAAACTGCAGTAGTCAGACCATCCATTAACTCTC
The DNA here is from genome assembly GCF_965140245.1 of Athene noctua. Lineage (NCBI taxonomy): Eukaryota > Metazoa > Chordata > Aves > Strigiformes > Strigidae > Athene > Athene noctua. The sequence goes on along the minus strand of NW_027437944.1, from coordinate 54,225 downwards.
GGGGAATCCCCTGTCTCGTTCCCTCAGTCCACAAGAGGTTTCTCTTTGCTCTTAAAACTGGTGGAGGGGAAGGAGACAGATTTTCCTGCTTTTCCATTCTGCATAAGGAGGGCTTAGGTTTACCCGTTCCCCTGGTAAGGCCCATTCTCCGGCCATAATTTATTAAGTCTTGAGCTATCTCTCCCCAAGTCATGGGCTCTCCTGCTCCCCGTCTCCCCCTCCGTGGGGTTAATGCAATCCGCAAACGATCTTGTAATTGTACTGCATATGATTTCAAAGAGTCCGGCAAGCCCCGGATCAGGGGAGTCATTTGATCGGGGTTAGCAATTAATAACATCGGGGAAGGCTGCTGCGGAACCAAACGCCTGTCATGCATTAATTGGAGACAAGCAGCCTTCTGCAGACTTTCAGTCAAATGATTTATGGTTGGGGTCTCAATACATACTGGATCCCCCCTTTCCAATGGGTCCAGACTCCCAGCCCAATAAGCAGCTCGTTGAGTTAACGACCACGGTTCTCTCTGGTCGTCAGTAACTAAGAAAACCCCTGGCCCCCAGTACCCCTGGGCCTCCTCTTCTGATAACAAAATTCGGTCGCCGCCAGTCAAAGATACCCTCCACACATATTCAGTCTCAGTTTCCTGAGCTCGTCTGGTATATTTCTCCTGAATTTTTGCAAGCTCAGTTGCTGAGTACGGTGTAGTTCGAGTGGTGACCTGCGGAGCTCTTCCACCCTGACCCTCGGTGGTCTCCGTTTTAATTAATGGTCTTAAATTTACCCCCTCGTTTTCGGGGTAATAAATCTCTCGGCTTATCTCTAAATCCTTCACTGGGTACAAGGCTCTGGCTGCTGATTTTGCCAGACTTGTAAATCCCTGTTCACTATCCGGAACAGAGCTAAGATCTGTCCGGTTGCAAGTTTCTTGTTCATTCCCCTCCTTTTCAGACCGTGAGATTTTTTCTCGGTCCAAGGCATCTATTAGAGCCATGTGAAGTCGCTGAGTGATGTTACGCTCATCAGAGAATTGACTTTTCAAAGCTTCATTTTCCTTTTGCCAGAGTTTAGCTTTTTGTTCAGTAACTTTACGTTCCTCAACCAATTGATCCTGGAGAGCTTTTACCAGATCTTGTAGGGATTCGATCATTTCCCTTTCCAATTGTTTCTTAACATGTTTATCTTTTTGGGCTGCAGTCAGTGCTGCCCCTAGTACAGCACACACAACAGCTTTTCCTTTGCCTGGTCGCGACCCTTTCACCCCTGCAAGCACACTGATATAGCTCGCCAATGCTTCTGGATTTTGCCAATTATCGTGGGCCCAAACCTCTACTAAAGGCGGAGGACAAGCCTTATACTCCTTCAGCTTCTCAAAAATAGGGGAGCAGTCAAGCACCGACATTTCCTGGCCAGTCATGGCTTGCAACTGCTCGAACCTCTCCCGACTTAAAGCTGAGAGGTCACTTCCCGATTCTCCCTGTCCTCATCGGATAGAGAATCGGTATCCCTCCGACCCTCTCCCAGCTTAGAGCTGAGGGGCCAATTCCCAGTTCTCCCTGTCCGAGTTTGTCGGATAGAGAAGCACTATTTCACAAGACTTTCCGACACCGAATGGGATCCTGCCGACTACGCCAATTTAATGTCACGTCCCGCTCCGATGAGGGGGACAAGTGACTCAGATTCGCAAATCCCCAATTGGAGCGGACAACAAGTCTCCAAGTTCAAGCATTTATTAACTACCTACAATGTACTAATTGAACACATGATAATTGGCTAAGTACAGAGCAAGTTGTGGTGAGCAATATAATATGCTTTGCATTTCTTAATAGAAAAAGGAAAAGAGGGAGACAGAGGGAATGGGGGAATACAGATCACCGGTCTGGGTTCCTGCGCTGATCCCGCCGGCGAGGGTTCCAGGAGGCGGCCATCTTCTCCGCTGGCATTCGTCTTCTTCGCTTCACTGCTTTCTCCAGACGGTCGGGGGGGCAGGGAGAGGGGCAGAGAGAGAGAGAGCCCTTTCTTCCCCCCTTTGATTTATACCCATTTTCCTTGGGTCCGTCCCCTAGGTCGACCCACATAGCTACGTATCCCATGTACAGGGAGGGGTAAGGTGTTTCATGGGATGATGTCATTAGCATGATCATGACAGCCCTCGTTAGCATATTGAGGGGTGTCAACTTTAATATGCATTTTGTGGATAATGAAGCAAAGTTCATTCACCGGACACATGGCACTTGAAATTTGCCCAGGTGCCCCAGGGCAGAGCCGTCCTGTCTCCACAGGGCTCTCTCCCCCAGCTACATCGGGCAGCGTTATCAGCTTGGGCCTCCACAGAATGCACCCTGGGACTCAGAGTTTTGTCTTGCCAGTGTTTGAGGCATTTCTTCAATCAGCCTCAACTTTTGCTTTCCCAGGTTGTTTGTCTTAGTTTCTCACAGGCCTGGTTTCTCGTCTCTCACACACGGGCAGGTTAATGGTGCTGAGAAACAGCTGATTGAATCAGCTTCTTCAGTGTCTGTTTAAGCTCCTGGTTCCTCATGCTGTAGATGAGGGGGTTCACTGCTGGAGGCACCACCGAGTACAGAAATGACACCACCAGGTCCAGGGATGGGGAGGAGATGGAGGGCGGCTTCAGGTTGGCAAACATGGCCATGCTGACAAAGAGGGAGACCACGGCCAGGTGAGGGAGGCACGTGGAAAAGGCTTTGTGCCGTCCCTGCTCAGAGGGGATCCTCAGCACGGCCCTGAAGATCTGCACATAGGACACCACAATGAACACAAAACACCCAAAAGCCAAACAGGCACTGACCATGATAAGCCCAACTTCCCTGAGGTAGGAGTGTGAGCAGGAGAGCTTGAGGATCTGGGGGATTTCACAGAAGAACTGGTCCAGGGTGTTGCCCTGGCAGAGTGGCAGTGAAAATGTGTTGGCCGTGTGCAGGAGAGAATTGAGGAACCCAGTGCCCCAGGCAGCTGCTGCCATGTGGACACAAGCTCTGCTGCCCAGGAGGGTCCCGTAGTGCAGGGGTTTGCAGATGGCAACGTAGCGGTCGTAGGACATGATGGTGAGGAGAGAAAACTCTCCTGAGATAAAAAAGAGAAAGAAAAGTACTTGGCAAGCACACCCCAAGTAGGAGATGTGCCTGTTGTGCCAGAGGGAGTTGGCCATGGCTTTGGGGAGAGTGGTGGAGAGGGAGCCCAGGTCGAGGAGGGAGAGGTTGAGGAGGAAGAAGTACATGGGGGTGTGCAGGCGGTGGTCACAGGCGATGGCGGTGATGATGAGGCCGTTGCCCAGGAGGGCAGCCAGGGAGATGCCCAGGAAGAGCCAGAAGTGCAGGAGCTGCAGCTCCCGTCTGTCTGCGAATGCCAGGAGGAGGAACTCGGTGATGGAGCTGCCGTTGGACATTTGCTCCCTCTGGACATGAGGTCTGTCAGAAAAGTAAATAATCGTGACAATACAGAGGTAAATTTTCTGAGCAAAATTACTGTCATTTCCCAACAAGCCTGTCCCTACGGCATCCATGCTCCCATTTTTCCTTTTAAGGGATAATTTCCTTCAGTTCCATGCCCAGTTGATGCTGAATTAATGTACCATGAGGAGCAGGGCCTCTGCCCAGACAGTGCCCACAACTCCCCATGCTCTGCAGCAGAGCGTCCGTCTAAAGCTCAGGAGCAGGAGCCAAATTTGCTGTTGGACTTTTGCGGCGGGCGGAGGAAGCAAGCAGCTGATTCAATGTGAATGACAGAGCAAGCTTCAACTTTATTGACAGAAATCACCCCTTACATAAGCACTCTACAATAACCATGCACACTACTCACAAATCTATTGGATACATGTAAAAAGCTGCATTATAATATCCCAGCCCCTTGTGGCATTTCAGGTATGTCACATCTTCCCTCTTCTGGCCTGCCTCCTTTCCCAAGGTTGTTTTTACCATCAAGGCCATTGTGTACCTCAGTTTCTCTCTCTGTTAACATAACAGTCCTTTGTTAGCATAACTGTACCCGGGGTTTTTCCTCTGTTTACCTCAGATGGCTGCAATCAGCTCCTGCACAGACCCATGGCCTTGCTCTCTGAAAGCCGTTCTCCAACAATTCCCCCTTTTTCTTTTTGTGCAGGCTGCACAAGCATAAATTTACTGATATTTCTCATCATACAACTATATGCTATTTTAATAATTACTACAATCAATAGTACTATTCCTAATCACCGCAATCCTTCTTGTAACAGACCTTGTAGCCATAGGGACAGACCAAACACAGATTGTAACCATTTGTCTCAAGGATTGACAACCACTTGTGTTTTTTGTAAACGTTGCTTCATCCATTGTAATTGGTTTTGAATTAACTGACTGTGGTCGGATAGATTAAAACAACACATCCCATCAAAATCTTTACATCCATGCCCCTGGGCAAGCAAAAGAAAGTGTATGGCAGCTCGACTCTGTAATACAGCGCGCCTTAAACTGTCGAAGGTACCTTATCGAGTACAGAGCATCCCACATACTATCGAAGAGCAATCACATGAAAGCAAACAAACTAGGATTGGTTCTATACTACTGTCCACAAGCCTTCACGCCCTCTGTGGTTGGTCCTGTTATGGTGTTCACACGCAGTTCTTCTGTTAGGCAAACATCTTATTTCCCACAGTCCGGCATCCTTATTTCTTTGCTACTCACGCAGTTTCTCATCCTCTCGGCCTTGCCGCTGTTCTTCCCAACAGCTACAGCCTGATGACAGTGATGCCACTCAGTCTGGATCACTCATGACATGTCCGTTGTTTCCCAGGCATTCCACAGATCCCCCTTTTTGTTTTTGAGTGATCCAGACCCCTTTTGTTGTTCAGTCCATCGTTCTCATAAAACACTTCCACACACAGGTTAACACCATTAAAAGGATTACAACGACAATTTAAACTGTTATTCCATGTAAAAACAAAAGAATTTTTAACCATCTAATAATTGATAACCTTTTAGTCAAATCATTATTAAACCCTCTTCCTTCTTCAAGATGTAAACTCATTGTATAAACATCACTACAAAACCTAGTGCTATTCACCGGTACTGCTGAAGGAGTCACATCTTGTCATCTCAGCCAGATTGTCTGATTATACCAACCATAATGACCAGTACAAATGCCATACCAAACAGGTCTGGGATGGGTCGGCAGCAGTTGCTAAGCCCAGGCAAAATGCCTGCTGTCCTGATTGATCTTTCCCTGCCACCTTGGCACAACTCTGCAGTTTCTTATCTATCTTACGAGGCCTGTTCTTCATCAGAGCTGAGCTGTTTGTCAGGAGCTGTGTGAGGCCGATGCCTTCCAGCCCTCCCCTTTCTTTGGTTTGCTGAGGCACCTGCAAGGCTTGTTTGAGAGCTGTATCAATTAAGGGTTAGACAAACTTCAAAACACAGCATACTTAGAATAGTTCTAATTAAACAGAGTAGACTAATTTCACTATCCATATTTAAGGGATATGACTAAATAGTACAAAAATAAACAGTAAGGAAAATACGGTACGAACATTCAGATCCGCAATTGCTGGGGAACCCTGGATGCAGCGAGAATTCAGAGTGCCCTTCCTCACAAACTGGAAACCCTACGCGATGCGTCCATCCGTAGGTGAGGCATCCAACGTCGCTGCAAGCAGGTCCGGCCTCTAAATCAACAGGCCAAAATAACTGGCAACTTTCTTTGAGCGGAAACATCTGATTCCATCCTCCTGTTGGGTTCCACCTGGAGCCTGGCCAGCACTCCAGGGGGAAAACCAAGGGAGTTTCTAATAAGGTTAAATACTTGAGCTCTTAATTCTTAATATTCCTAAACAAAGGAAGTTGAATACACACATTCCTACAGCATCTTATCCTTATTAATAACTATATTTTATCTAAACTACATTTTGCACAAGTGACTAGTAAGCCTAGATATCTCATTAAGGAGTTACAGTTACTGTTAGCATTTTCTCTTAAAAGAATTGGCGACTGTAGTGTGGTTTGTCCTGTTGCAGCAGCAAACATTACCCAGACATTCTGCTGAAATGATCAAAGAGACCCCAAACTGTCGGCACAGGGGCACCCACAGCACCCACAGCTGGATCCTGAGTGCTGGCTGCCTCTCACCCTCAGGTGGGGTTGCACACACCTTGCCGGTAACCACCAGGGACTGTGACCTGTGCAGACACCAGCATCACCTCTTCCCCGGGTTATTAAAGGAACTGGTCCTTCCCAGTTACCCCTGTCTAGGGTTTTGTTAACGCTTGAGCTTTGCTCTGGACTTCTTGTCGATCTGGTATCTGTGATGAGAAGTGACACACTATTGGTGGCACCTGTGAGACGGGAATGTTTAAAAGGTTTGAAGAGATGGAGTCTGTCTGGTATTCAGGGCAAGTTGATAAAGAAAATTGTTTTTGTATTGCCCTGGCGTTCTGGTGGAAAAAATGCCTGTGTTTTTCATCCCACTGAACCAGCAGAGCATATGGCTGCCCTGGAGCCAAGATCTCTCCCCCCGTTTGTTTTTGCAGAAGCGCTTTCAAGGTTTGACGTGCTCTTTCTACGATGGCTTGTGCCGTGGGGGAATGCAGTATATTGCGATGCTTGTCTGTCTGAGATGGTGTTAGCTATGCCGTGAAGATCCTGTTTTGCTTTCTCTGCAAGTACTTTGGGTGATGTCAGTGAAGGATCTTTTCACAAAATATCAAACAAGCTATGCAGATCATCATCAGTTAGGCCCATGACGGCTGTATCCAATTTATGGTTCCCAACAGTGTCTGTAAATCTTTTAAAGTCTTAATATCAGTTTTAAGTTGTCGCAGGACAATACACACAGGTGATTCGGTTCACAAGGTGAGTGTCAGGGGGGTTTCAGGGGGGGTTGTGCTACAGTGGTGATTAAGACAAATTTGACCCAATTTGAGTTCCCCATCGAGTCATACAGTCATGACCCCAGAATGCAATAGGGGTTTCCAATATAAATGGATGAATATTTGCTCCCCAATTTTCCGGGCCCCTCACATGAATGAGATCCTTGCTTTGAATTGTTACAGCATGACACCAACCCTGAACAGCATTTGAGGTACCAGGGCTAACAGCCAGTCTGCTCACAGATATTATGGTCACATCTGCACCAGTATCTAAAATCCCTGTCAGCTCGACAGATTTTTTAGCTTTAACGAGAGTACATTCTACCAGAAGTCAACCTTGTGTCATGTTTAAATCCAAAAATATTTAAGGGGTGCCTGCTGATCCAAATCCTGAGTCATTGCGGCTTCTTGGCATAATATTAGGGGGAGCCGCAGTAAAATTAACAAGCTGAACAATTTTCGACCCTTTTGTTACAGAACACAGGGGTACAGACCATAATATTGATTTTTCTCTTCATAACCAGCATCTACGACCCCTGGTAAAACAAACAACCCCCGTCAGGATGCAGATGACCTTTTGACAATATTTCCCTTAGGCAGATGGTTCAGAGGTGCACTCTCCCCGCAGAGTGTGCACCTAAATTCCAAACAACAACCAACACAGAATGACTGCCTCCTGCTAGAGGAGTATTTCACCTGGAACACTGAGAGCACTGAGCCCGAACCAACCGCAGCACCGATGACCCAATCGCTATCCCTGAGCCATCGCCTCCAGTACAGCTGGTGTAGTCTGAGGTTTTGCAGCCCGTTCTTATTAATGCTTTTCTCTAAATCTTTAACAACAGAAAAATGCCGTCCTCCCCAACGTGGCTGATGTCCCGGCTCATAGTTCACAGGAGTAAGAATCTCTCTTGCCATGTCCATATTCCCTTGCGCCAAGGTTCTTTCGCCTCACTTTTACCTACGGATCATTCTCAGTTAAGCGAGGACAGAGGCCAGATTCTTTTTCAGGATTTACAGCATTAGGGTCTAAAAGATTATCACACCATTCTGATTCTTCAAACAATAAATTTGGCTCTTTAAAGTGTCCCTTAGCCTTGCCCAGACCAATCAGAGTGGCTAAGTCTTTTATCAGACCTATTCCCCGCTTTTCTAAAAAGCAAAAATCTTAGGGCTACCTCACGTGTAATATTCCTGCCTGGGCGAAAATTCCTCAAATTCCTCAAATTGCTTAATTCCTTAAATTCCTGGATCATGTGGCTTGACGACCTTCTTTAATATCCGATCAAGTAGCCAAAGACCAGTGTAGTTAATTCCTTAATTCCTTATTCCTTGGCCGTTCCTAGGTAAGTCCCTACCGCGGCCTTTCCGGGGCAGCCCTTCTCGGAGTGAAAACTCTCCTGAAGCAAGACTTTCGATCTGCTGCCCCGATGTCAGTCTTACGATCCTGGTGCTTTGGAGATGGCACGCATCTGCTGCTCTTTGTCAGTCTTACGATCTTGTCATCTTCCTGCTCTGAGTCCGTCCACCGCTTCCTGGGTTCTGGACTGGCAGCATAAAGGTGAATCTCTGGCTCGCTGGGCCCTGAGGCCCAGCAGGCCTGAGATGGAACATCGAGACGGGCTCGTGACTGAGGGGTGGACACCATGAATGTGCTACGATCAAGCAACCAATCGGTTAAAGCCCCTTTGGTACAGAGGATGAGGGTTAAAATATAAATATGGGGAGGCCTGGCAGGTGGATTATATCCCACTCCCACAAACTCGGCACGACAAAGCCCCCGTAGTGCTCCCTGGGATTATGTTGGGGAAGACCGTCGGGGTTACTCCTCCATGGGGTAAAGTTAAACCCGTGCGTGGGCTTACTTTTGCCCAAGGCCCTGGGTGCACTTGGTGGGGGAGCCAGAAGGATGGAGAGGGCCGATGTGTGCCTCGATGGGAGCTGGTTTTAGGTGAGAACGGCCAAAGAACCGCAGTGTCAGACACCCCTGGTATTGCCCACAGTGCCTTGCAGCATCCCCGGGCCACAGCCAAAGCCTCCTGCTCGCACCGAGTGAGCCGACTCCGCCTCATTCCTCAGATTCCGGACAGATGGAACCCGAAGTTACGGACTAAATGACCTCAGCAAACATTGTGGAAGGACGGAGCAGAGACCGATGGAACGATACCTGATTGGAATTTGGAATGTGCAGGCTTCCGGAAATCCACATCACCCCCAAAAAATCCCATGTCTCCTGTCTGTAGTCGCTGCTAATTTATTAAACCACGAAAACGTCCACCTTGACACTCCAGGCCACCATCATCCACTGTCAATCCCGACTCTCCATCAGACTTTGTCCCCGTGGGGCTCTTAAAGGGGCAGCGCATCCCTGCTTGTGACCCCATGGCTAAACGCCAGGTAGCCACCAAGTTGCTTTATCACTTGCCCCCCCCCCCCCCTTCCCCCTTGTTTTTCTCAACAGGGCAAAAACGGGAAAGAAAATTAAATAAACCAACCCTTGGGGGTAAAACAAAAGGAGTTTTAAATGAAGCAAAGCAAAAGTCCACACGTTGAAGAAAAAAAAAAAAACAAACAACATAGAAAACTGATTTATTCTCTACTTGCCATGGGGAGGCGCTGTCGTGCCTTCTCAGGGAGCAGGGCTACCACACATGGAGGGGTTGCCTCGGAGGACCAAGGGTGACCCCACGCCCTTCCTCCTTTCTCCCAGCTTTATACTGAGCAGATGTCACGTGGTCTGGAATATCCCTTAGGTCAGTTGGGGTCAGCAACAAAGGCCAACGATGGCAAACAAAAGCCAAAAAAGGCCAACAATGGTCAACAAAAGCCAACGATGGTCAACAAAAGCCAACAAAGACCAATGACGTTCAACAAAGACCAACGATGTCCAACAATGGCCAACAAAGGCCATGGATGGCCAAAAAAACCCAACAATGTCCAATAAAGGCCAAAGATGGACAATAACGACCAATGATGGCCAACAAAGTCCAGCAATGGCTAATGATTGCCAGCAAAGCCCAAGTAAGGCCAGGAATGGCCAACAAAGGCCAACGATTGCCAACAAATTCCAACGATGGCCAATGAAGACGATCAAAGGCCAGCAATGGCCAACAAGGGCCAACAAAGTTCAACAAAGGGCAAAAATGGCCAAAAAAGGCCATCACAGGCCATCAATGTCAAAGGATGGCCAACAAAGGCCAAAAAAGACCAATCATGGCGAGCAATGGCCAACAATGGACAAAAAAGATCAACAAAGCCCAACAATTGCCAACAAAGGACAAAAAAACACCAATGATGGCCAACAATGACCAACAATGGCCAATAAACATAAACAAAGGCCAACAAAGGGCAACAAAGGCCAGCAATGGCCAATGATGGCCAACAAAGTCCACGCTGGATCACGTGGCCCATTACTGGATCATGTTTTCTTACCGTCCCCTGGCACGGCCAAGGCCTTGTCCCCAGAGCTGCTCCCCAGGCAGGCAGCGCCCTTCTCCCGCCACAGCAGGGTGTCCGTCTGTCCCAGGTGCAAGACGTCACCTTTGTCCTTCTTCTGTCTCATGAGGTTCCTCACAGGACGGTCCCGTTGCCTGGCAGGGTTCATCTGAACGGCGCCCCCAGGGCTCAGGAATTGTCGTCTCTAGTGTCAGTGACAAGCACGGCCACAGCTGCCACCTCTGGGTCATGGGTGCACCCAGAAGGGTCCCCTGTGCTGCCACAACGCCCCAGTATGTCCCAGTGACCTCCAGGTGTTCCCTCCACCACAGCTCTCTCAGCCTCCAACGGGTGTTTTACCCATCTCGTTGCCACCCCAGCCCGGCTGTAACGGCCTAATTTAGGTACGAGAATATTGAGGGAGACCGTGTCCAATGGTCTTGTTGACTTGGAGTCAGGTGACACCCACCGTTCTCCTCCCACCTACCAAGGCGGCCACTTCCCCATGAAGGCAATCAGGTTGGGGAGCCATGATGTCCCCTTGGGGGGTCTGTTTGGGCACTGTCTGTTCTTCTGGGTGCCCGGGAATGTCACCCGAGAGGGCTCATTGGAAGGGCCACTCCTCATCTCGTGCACCCAGTGGGTGCTGGGGGGCAATTCTGGCCTCTTTCAAATGTGGGTGCGACATTGGCTTGTCCTCACCCACCAGAGACCTCCCCCAACCCCGTGATGTTTATAAGGGAATATTAAAAAAAAATAATAATAATTGGCTCTTCCCCTGTAACTTCATTGCCACTTCTGGGCAACGCTGTGTCAAATTCAGTTTTCATTTTTTTCACCTGTCCCAATTGAACGAACCGTTCCCGAAGACACATTTTTCCAAAGCGAACTGACTAAAGTAAAAAAAAAAACCAAACAAAAAAAGGGCTTTCCCCACAATTCTTTTGTATTCTTTCTGATCCTTTCGGTTAGTTCCGATTCCTCTCAGCTCGCGAGCTGCTGCTTTGAACTTCAGGTGGTTAAAATCTTGCCTCTCTTTCCGCAGACTAATTGTCTCCTTGGCCAACTCCTCCAGTATGTTTATCTCTACATTTTTCTATCTGCACACCGAAAATATTTCTCATAAAATTACCCCTTGTAGAAAGGCAACCTCATTGGAGATTATACTTGACTTATAGGAGAGAAATGTATTTTATTTTGTATGAACCTTGATGATGTTTGACTTTTCCTTGCCTGCAAACAGCAGAAATCCTTCTGCGCCCGTGTGCAGGCGGTTCTCCAAGGACAGCAGGGGGGAGATTGTGCAAAGGAGCTGTAACCTCCCGCTGCAGAGATCAGAGGAGAAATCTGATGTAAGGAGAGATGATGCGAGTCCCAGGCGGCTGAGGAGAGAAATGCTGGGACTGGGGGTGAGGACAAAGGTTGTCCGGACTGTGTTGGACCCCAAGGGACTGTCCAGGAGATCTCCCGAGGAGATGCTCTGCATCGATGTCAGTCAGAGAGTGCTGCTATCGCCTCTTCTCTAAAGTGTAAATTAAATAATGTGCTCTTTAAAATACAGATTGATTTGTATTAGGGGCACTTTGAAATCTTCCTCCTTAACTACACCAGGAAATGACTCCAATTAGCTGCACAAGTCCTGAAGACTTGAAGAAATCTAAAGGAAGAGAACGAGCTCGTTAGGGCTTTGTGTATTTTAATGAGCCCCGTGGTGTATTTGGCCCCATGTCCATGATGCTCAGGCCCTGAGAGGAGACTGAGCAAAGGACTCAACAAGTCCAAGTCAGCAGCAAAGCTCCCCGTGCCCTGAAGCCCTGATTGGCCCCACGGAGGGCCAGGACTGACAAAGCCTCTGCAGGGACTCGTTAGAGCAGAGAATTGGAGGCTGTGATTGCAGGCAGGCAAAGGCCCCGTGCAGGGCTGTCCTGCTGTGAAACCCTTGGGTTGGTGATGGAGCACAAAGGCCAAGCCCTGACCCTCAGGCCCTGGGAAGGAGATGCTGCCCCTCGTGTGTGGCTCAGGGCTCTTCCTGGGGGCAGGGGCTGTGAGGGGGAGCAATGCCAAGTGTAGGAAACTGCACAACCCCTCCCGCCTTCCCCAAGCAATGGCGAAGAAGAAATGAAGTGCAGAGCCTCCCAATCAAGTTTCTCCTGTGAGGCCTCAGTGGCAGAGGCAACTGCCATAGCCCAGGGGAGAAAGACCTTGGTCCTGTTGGGCCTTTTCGCCGTGCCAGAGCCCTTGGCCATCTCGCCTGCCGGCTGTCCTACACTGGCCCCTGCCGGCACCTCTTTCCCTCCAGGTTGCAGACACCCATCTTGCTTTCCCACCCAGCTCCTGCCTCAGCATTTCCACACCTTCACTGATGTCTCCCCACCCTCACTGGCAGTTCCTTGAGACACAAACCATGGGCTGATCCTGACTCCCTCGGCGGGATCTCTTGCACCACACTGCTACCATCTGAGTGAGATTGCTTCTCCTTCAAATGCAGTCTGAACCTTCCAAGATGCACTTTGTTGAGATTTCCTTCTCTTCCGACTACCGAGAAATGCTCCATGACTCGGAAACCACCTTCAAGCAGCTGCAGGCTGTTTGTACAGTGCCCTGAGGCTGCACCTCACCAGGCTCAAGCAGCCCAGGTTTCTCAGCCTCTCCACCAAGTCCCCACACCCCGTCCTGGCAGCTCTGCTCTGGAGCCTCTCCAGTTCCTCCCCATTCCTTCAGCACAGGGAGCCCCACCCCAGACACCCCAGTCATGATGTGGCCACCACAGTGCTGATGGGAACTGCCTTGTCTGAGCTGGCCACATGCCCCTAACGCAGCCCCATGGGCAGCTGGCCTTCCTCACGGGGACACGCCCCTCTGCCTTGGATGGCATCCCGAGGGATGCCCAGGCCCTTCTCCTCGGGGTCACTGCTCCGCCGGTCAGGTCCCAGCGTGCCCCCAGCTCTGGGGTTGTTCTGTCCCCAAATGCAGGACTGGCCACTTGCCCTTGTGAAGCTTCAGGAGGTTTCTACTGACTGAAGCCCAGAGAGTTTCAGGGTCCCCCAGCAATGCAGCTGGCTCCAGGGCCAGCTGGGAATGTGCAGGTAGAGGAGAGCATTCCCCCAGGTGCAGTCAGGGATCACTGTCCACCTTCCCTTCAACCCAGGCTGGCTAGCAGAGGTCCATGGACTTCCAAGTCCCCGCGCAGTACCAGGGCCTAAACCTGTGTCCTTCCTCCAGCTGTCCAGAGGAGACTTCATCCTCCTGCTGTCCTTCATCAGGAGGTTGGCTGATCCTGAGCAGAAGACCCCTGTGCCCTGAAGAGTCCGTGATGCTCAGCACAGCAAACCTGAGCAGAGCCAGGCCTGGGCTGTGCCGGGCTGTGCTCCATGTACAGCTGGGCCTTCAGGCCCTGTTGGGCTGAGTGTATCCCTTGGGCGTCAGTTCAACTTGATTGTAAGAGAGAAGAGTGCAGGAAGGTCCCACCTGCCCCTGGCCATCCCGCCATCGGCATGTCCTGACCTTTATACAAAAGCAGCAGCACACGCCCGTGGGAACATCCTCTGTTGGGGGCAGCAGGAGCAAGAAAACCCTTGTGAGAGCAGCACTGTAACTGGTAACACGGAAAGAGCTCACAGGGGCACAATGAGAGAACAGTTCCAGGGGTGGGATCTGCACAGCTCCCTGCACCGGGATCAAAACCCTGTCCTTGTGCAAACCAGCACCCAAGCCTGCTGCTGGCCTGCCAGGGATTGCGGCAGGTGTGACCTCACAGCTGCCTTCACAGCCATGCACCTGCTGCTGGCCCACGAGATCCTGAGGCACAGCTGAGCTCATCCCAGCGCTCCACACCAGCTCCTCCTCGTGGCCCACGAGGGGATCAGATACAGGTCACCTCACGTTCCGCTTCCAAGGCCTTACGGCTGCTCTAGAAACCTGCAGGGCCTGTGCTGCCCCCAAGGGCCAGACAGACCAAGTCAGGGTTAGGATAGGGACTCAGGGGGACGGGGTCAGAGTGTGGGAACAAGGGCTTCCGAGGGTTAGGTGGTAAAACCCAGGCTGTTACTGGGGCACACTGGGATGCCCTGGAGTGTCATGGCCATGGGAGGGGAGGGTCTGAGGGCAGCAGAACTCATGGTGCCTGCCTTGTTCAGTTCCCCCTGTAGAGACACCACAAGACCTCAATGGTTGCTGGGATGTCCCCAGTTCCAGCAAGGGATGGGAGAATCAAGTGTACCCCAGTTCCCCAGACTGGAGGCCCTCCAAGTCCCCCCCACTAATTACCACCACGCCATAACCTGCTCTCGCTTTGAGGAATGCCTCGGGAAGAAGAGCAAAGGGGTGCTCTGGACTGGATCTTGGTGGGCTGGGGGTGGGCACAGCTTTCCCCAGTCCCCACAGGCCCCTGGCTTCCCCTGGTCTGAGCAGGAAAATCCCTTCTGCCCTGCCCAGCCCCATTCCTCCAAGTGTCCCCGGGGATACCTGTCCATGCAAGGGCCAGGGGTGGGGACGGAGACACGGAGAGAGTGAGGAATTCATGTCCTCCAAAGGGGAGGGGTGGAGGTGGGGGAGACCCAAAGACAGGGCACTGGGGGGAATTAGTGGACACCAGGGTACGGAGCTGGAGGGGTTGCCGGGACAGGACTGTGTCGAGTGCAAGTGAGGATGAAAGGAATTCAAGTGGAGGGACACGGAGACTGCAAGCAGAGTGGCTGTTGGGGACAGAAGGAAGAGGAGTGCAGAGGACAAACCCAATGGGATTGGAGAGTGTTTGGGAGTGGGGGATCAAGGCAGGGGATCCGGGGACACTCCTGCAGGGGACAGGATGGACAGTGAAGGAGTGAGGGGAGAGAGGGAAGGAAAGGCCTCGGGAGGGATTCAAGGGAGGGGATTTGGGGACCCCAGAGAGGACATGAAAGAGATGCCAGGGATGAGATGTCTGAAGGGAGCAAACCAATGGGATAGGGAGGGATAAGAGGGGTGGAGGTGGGGGCATCAGGACAAGAATTTTCCTTTGTAGTAAGATACAGCGTGAGAAAGGACTAATGCCACCAAGTGCAGCTGAGGAGGCCCAGGCTGGGCACAGAGCAATGTCCATGGAAGGGCAGTGCTGTGGTGGAACAGGTCACCCCGAGGGAGACTGGAGCAGCCCCAGGCTTTGTGTGTCAAGGAGCAGCCAGGGAGGAGGCAGAGATCTCAGGAAAGGAAGGGAGATGCTCAGGGGAGAGCAGGGTGTGGTAGCTGGGTGGACGTCTCCAGCCGGCAGAGAAAGAGGTGCAGGTGTGGGACACGGTGGGACAGCCTGTGGTGGAGACGACAGAGGCGTGAGCAAAGTCTGAGCATCCCCCGGCAGAGCTGAGCTCTCTCTGCCCTTGGCTCTGGCTGGTGTCTCTGCCACTGGTGGCCATGAGGAAGCCCCTTCCCCTCCCAGCACTGGGTCTCATGGCCTCCCCTTCCCCAGCCGAGAGCCTGGCAGGGGTTGGACCATAGTCCTGCCCTTGGCATTGCCCATCCCCACATCACCCTGCCCCGGGAAGAGCCCTGAGGAACAGCATCTGACTTCCCAGGGGCTGGGGGTCAGGGCGTGGCCCTTTGCTCCATGTAACACACCCAGGTTTGCTCAGAATCTGTTCCACACTGACAGGGCCTTTGTTTCCCTGTCATCTCTGCCGGGAGTTTTCTGCTGTAACCAGCCCCGCAGGAGGTTTGTCAGTAACGGTCCTCACTGGGAGCCATTAACACTCCAAGAAACTTTGCAGTTGGCCTCTGGCTTTGACTTCCTGACTGGCACCTTCATCATCCAATCACTGTCTGAGGTCCATGGACTCAGACCAACCCTCCTCAAGGAGTCATTAAAATGCCTTGGGCTTGCATTCTGCTGTGATGCTGGGCCGGGCTGCTGGGCTGGAGGGAGCTGAGGGCAAGTGGTCAGCGCTGCAGAGAGCCAGCTCTGCCCAGGAGCAGCTCCTCTGCAAAGCGCAGCAGGGCTGAGGGCACTGCCTGCAGGCACCGAGGGCAGAGGAGCCGGGCACAGAGAGGGCAGAGGCAGACGGCACTGGCAGGGTGCTGAGAGCTCACTGCAGGAGAAATCTTCCCAGCAGGTAACATGGTAAGTGAACTCTTGTTTTGCTGGGTGGGCAGGGGGAGGTGGCATTTTATTCCTCCTTTCTAGAGAAAGTGCTAAGGCAGCTGTTTCATTAGCACATCTTTAATTGTCTCCTGAGCCCCTGCAGAGGCAGAGCTGCCCCTGGGCAGGGCCCTGCTGCCAGGAGGGGTCTGCAGGGCAGAGCTGAGCACCCAGCGGGTGGGATGGGGGCTGTGAGCACTGACAGGGAGGAGACGTGGGGACAGAGAAGCAGCTCCTGGCTGGGACAGCTCCAGGCACCAGAGACATGGGCAGGGAGTCAGAGGGAGCTGCTGCTGGAAACACCTTGGGGGCAGGAATTCAGGCACCCCCTGCCATCCCCTGCAGTGCAGACACCCACTCCAGAGGAGCCCCCTGGTCTCCTCTCCCAGCCAGCAGAGCCCCACCCGCTGTCCCTGTGCTGCCTCCTCCCAGCAGCACTGGGGCATTTCCCCACATTTCCCCGTGGGCCTCTGCTCCCCGCGTTGGGATCACCGGACGTTCGGGGATGGGCGGGGGTTCAGCTGGGAGCAAGACCTGTGGGCACTGCCATGCAGATGTTTCCCTGGGAGTGAAATGTCCGAGTGCCCTCGCCATCTGCAGGCTCCGGGGGACACAAAGGAGCCAGTTCCCCCCTCAGGACACCCCATCTTTAGGGCACTGGACTCTTTCCCAGTGGGGTCCTGCTGGGCTGCAGCCTGTCCTCCAGAAGGGCACAGCTCTCCCCGGGCAGCTCTGTGTTCTCCAGCAGCCCCGTGAGGAACTGGATGGAGAGAAATGAGAAATCTGTCCCGACTGATTGATGCTTTTTCCTCTGTGAACAGGCCCTCGTGCCGTGAGGGAGCAAATGTCCAACGGCAGCTCCACCACCGAGTTCCTCCTCCTGGCATTCGCAGACAGACGGGAGCTGCAGCTCCTGCACTTCTGGCTCTTCCTGGGCATCTCCCTGGCTGCCCTCCTGGGCAACGGCCTCATCATCACCGCCATCGCCTGTGACCACCGCCTGCACACCCCCATGTACTTCTTCCTCCTCAACCTCTCCCTCCTCGACCTGGGCTCCCTCTCCACCACTCTCCCCAAAGCCATGGCCAACTCCCTCTGGCACAACAGGCACATCTCCTACTTGGGGTGTGCTGCACAGCTCTTTTTCTTTGTTTTTTTAATCTCAACAGAGATTTGTCTTCTCACTGTCATGTCCTACGACCGCTACGTTGCCATCTGCAAACCCCTGCACTACGGGACCCTCCTGGGCAGCAGAGCTTGTGTCCACATGGCAGCAGCTGCCTGGGGCACTGGGTTCCTCAATTCTCTCCTGCACACGCCCAACACATTTTCACTACCTCTCTGCCATGGCAAAAGCCTGGACCAGTTCTTCTGTGAAATCCCCCAGATCCTCAAGCTCTCCTGCTCACACTCCTACCTCAGGGAAGTTGGGCTTATCATGGTCAGTGCCTGTTTAGTTTTTGGGTGTTTTGTGTTCATTGTGGTGTCCTATGTGCAGATCTTCAGGGCCGTGCTGAGGATCCCCTCTGAGCAGGGACGGCACAAAGCCTTTTCCACGTGCCTCCCTCACCTGGCCGTGGTCTCCCTCTTTGTCATCACTGATATCTTTGCCCACCTGAAGCCGCCCTTCATCTCCTCCCCATCCCTGGACCTGGTGGTGTCATTTCTGTACTCGGTGGTGCCTCCAGCAGTGAACCCCCTCATCTACAGCATGAGGAACCCGGAGCTTAAACAGACACTGAAGAAGCTGATTCAATCAGCTGTTTCTCAGCACCATTAACCTGCCCGTGTCTCTTCAGAAGCGATTTCACATTCATTCAGGGAACCTCCTGCATTCGGGCATTTTATCTGTGATAACCATGTTTGTCCATGTCTGCACTCACTCCACTTCCCCAGAGGCATGACCCAGCCTGTCTGACCCAGAGCTCTGTTCCCGTGTGTCTGGCACGATGGTACAGCTGGGCTCCCATGTGGCACCTCTGTAATAAAAGGGGATTTCCTCAACGTCTGCAGGTTGGGCTCTTCTTCCAAAGCTGAGGTCAGGCTGAAGAACTTGCCCCCACAAGGCCGTATTGCTGTGCTTGGTTCTCCATGGGAGGGGGGCATTCAGTGATAAGTTAGGGAATGGGCCTAGGCTGAGCCTTCCCCTATGGGTGCCCAGACGCCCTGGAGATGGAGAATGATCCCAGGGATCTGCCTGGGACTGTCTCCCCATTTCTTTCAGGCACCACTGCCCACTCGCTTGGCAGAGTAGCACCACCAGCTCAGGGACCTGTGGAGAGAACTAGAAGAGGTTAGGAGTGGCAGGTCAAGTCAGCATGGAAACATTTTACTGGAGAAAGGCTCCCTGGGGGTAGAGACATCCCCCAAGAAGAGCAAACAGTCAAATCGGTTCTTATCGAGGGGAAGAAATGTCTAAGAGAAACCTGATACTGAATACAACAGCTCAGGATAAGTATCTTGATTGCTGGGGTACTGGAGAGGCCTAAGGAGTCTCTGGGACAGGACCTTTTCCTGGGAAGGGGCTGGTACAGAGGGGCTTGCTGGGAGTGACAATAAGGATGCCTTGGAGACAGGAGCAGGGACACAGGGAGACACTGGCCTTCATCTCCCTGGGGCTGATGGGGAGGCTGAGACACCTCTCATTTCTTCCTTCACTCCCACATTTGAACAGAACTCAGGAAACATCCATGAGCCTGGAGGATGCACAAGGCTCTGAGCTGATGTCCCATCACTGGAGGAGTGGAAGTGTTTGTGGGTCACGTGAGAGTGCAGTGAGAGAGAGGTGTGTGTGTGTAAAAGATAGGAAGAAGATGGGAATTAGCAGGGGGTGGGAGTGCCTCAGGTTGGGGTGAAATAGGTTGAGTTTTGATCTGGAGGCAGCAGAAGCAGGAGGCTGTGCAATTCAGTGCTGGGACATGGGGATAAATAGAGGATCCAAGGGAGGCTGGGGGCTGGGACATCTTTGGTGAAAAATGAGAATTGGTAGGTTTGTAAGAAGCTGCAGAGGTTATGGGGATCTCACAGCCTTTGGCTGGACCTCAGAAAGTGAGTTTTTTGTTTGAGGAAATAGTGAGGACAGAGAGTCATCAGTAAGTGCTGGGACAGCCTGGGGTCAGAGTGAGGTGGGGCAGCAGGGGTGGGGTGAAAATCTGCAGAGAAACAGGCAGAGGCAGAGGAAAGTGTGGGACAGCCTGTGGTGGGGATGGGCCCTTGGCTGAGGCTGGCACCCCCCAACAGAACTGAAATCCTTGTCCTCTCGACTATGGCTGCTGTCGCTTCCCCTGAGGACCCTGAGAGGACACCAGTTCCTACAGGCACAGCACTTTGCTGCCTCCTGCCCACCCTCCACAGAGCCTGGGGGGATCCGACCGCTGTCCTGCCTCGGCATCACCCCCTGCCTCTCCCTGCCCCAGGAAGAGCCCTGAGCATCCCAGGAGGGAAAGGATCCCCGTTCCCAGGGGATGGGCTCAGGGCTGGACCCTCCTGGGGATGAAACCCATCAAGGCCTTTCAGGGCCCCTCAACATTGGATTGGCAGCCTGTGAGCAGAGCCTCTGCCTTCCTGCTTCCCCAGCCCCAGGGACAGGAACCTTGTCTCCTCATTCCCTGCCCGGCCTCTCCAGTGATGGCCCTCGCTGGGCATCACTGACACCCTCACAGCCTTGGAGCTTTGCTGCTGACTTGCCCTTCTCTAGAGGCCACTCCAACCCCTCTGCTGCACCTGCAGTTCAGGAACTTGGCACCAGAGGGCTCATGAACACGCAAATCCCCCTGACAAGCCAAGTCTCTGGCAGAACTTCATTCCTCCCTTCTGACGGGGGAATGTGAGAGGTTTCAGCCGTGCAGGCAAAGGGAAAAGCTTTCAGTCCTACATGGCAATAAGAAACAATTTCTTCTCTTTCCACTGCTCCTTGTATTTCTGCTCACCCATGCAGTGACATCAGCAAACTCCACTGGATATTGGTCCTGAGCATCTGCTGATAGAGGCTGAACATGGAGGGAAGCCAAGACCCTCCATGTCAGACACTCTGGGGGCAATCTTTGTCCCTGCCTCCAACCCCACATTTCTCTCATCAGCCCCCTGGCACTTCCAGCACCTCTGTTCAAAGCTGAGCTTTCTCCATGACAGTCTGAAGCTGCATCTTTCAGACCTTTCCCACCAACTCCCACCTGCTGTACTTGGTACTTGCACACAGCTGCACGCAGACACAGAAGGATGTTTAATTGCCAGAAAGCTAAATCAGCAGAAGGCATGGTTCAATCAAAAATAAAATACACTCCTCTGCTGCATATTAAGTCCTTTTTATCACTTCTGAAGGCCACTTTCAACAGTGGAGATGGGCTTAGAACAGGAAAACATGTTTTTTGTCAAGCACAGACCCCAAGAACCCCCACAGCCCCCCCTGCCCCAGACTCTGTCCATAGTCACTCCCAGAGTCACAGCCTGAAGTCACGAGCTCCCTCGAGCTTCCCATCTGCATCCCATCCCTTCCCATTGCCATCGGCAAACCCACCAGTTAAACAGGACTGGACTCAGGACTGGCCCCTGGGGGTCACCACTGGTGCCCTGCTCCCACGGGCAATTTCTGCTCTTGGCCACGGCCTTCTGGATCCGGCCATTCACCCTGTTTCCAGCCCCCCTCCCTCATTAACACATAACAACTCCCTTATTCCAGGTAAGATCAATTGTTCGATATGTACTGAAAAGAACGGGAGAAGCAGGACCCAGGTACCACAGACTGACTCTGTCCCCTCACTATCAGCCCCTCTCTCCATGCCAGCACAAAATTCCTGGCCAGGTGAAAGAAGAGCTTGCCCTGGATTGGTGCCTGTAGGAAGACGTTTCTCTTTTTCATGGATTCCTCCCTGCAGGCCCAGAAATGCTCCCATGCTCTTCTCCAGTGACATCCCTGCTCCCCAGAGATCCTGTCCCCAGGTGAGAGTGTCCGCGCTGGCCTGAGCAGCCTTTCCTGGCTTCCTGCCCATACTCCGTGCAGCCCCCAAGCTGGCAGAGCTGCTCTGCAGAGCAAGGGGACTGTGGTGCTCTCAGGACACGGGGGGACCCTGCACTGGCCACGCTGTTGGGGGTGGGCAGCAGAGCCAGGCAGACGGGCTTCACTGCTGCTGAGGCCATTTCCATCTTCCCTGGATGGCTCAAGGGCCGAGGACGGGACTGGGCAGGACCATGGGGTGTCTCCGATGGCACAAAGGGCAAGGGAGGGCTGCTCCCAATCCAGCCCGTGGGCTTTCCGAGAGGCTGTCCTGAACACCTCTCCAGTCATGTGTCTCTTTTCCTGCTGACTCCTCACAGCCTCTCCTGGCACTGCAAGGCCTTTGTTCGCCCATGGTGTGCTCAGGGTCACCTCTTCCTCCAGGACAATCCAACTTGCGTAGTCACCCAATTGATGAGGTGCCACTCACTGCCCACCAGACTCACACACTGTTCTGGAGATCCCCTGAGCTCTCCCGGCAGCTCCCGATTCCTCTCCAGGGTGGCTTCTGCCACCAGCCCCACTGCAGGTGGGACAGGGCCAGGCAGGTAAATCCAAGAGCAGTCGCTGCCTGCATGGACATGCGTAAGGAGAATGGGAGGTCTTGGTCCCTAACAGATCCACCTGGGACATGGTGGTGCTGGCCTAGAGACCAGCTCTGACACCACAGCGCCCATGGCCTGCTCCTGCCTGCAGCTATAGGGGTACCACTGTGGACACGATGAGACTGTTCAGAGCTACACAAGAACTTGGAAGTGACACAGATGCAAGGGCACAGCGGGACAGTGTGGAAGTGAGGAGAGCCCAGCCCCGAAAAGGCCACGTCCTGCTGCTGTCCTTGGCCGGGGCTCCAGGGCAGCAGCAGCCCCAGCTCATAGGCAGCCTTGAGGAACACTGGGGCTGCTCCTCCATGGGGCAGCTGGGCCCTCGGCTCCTGAATCCCTTCTGCCTGCTGGGGCTGGGCCCCCAGCTCCAAAGGAGACCTAAGAGATGGGAGTAGAGGCTAATGATTACTTTCTGACCTTCCCATTCTTCCAGACGGTCCGGGTCTCTCTGTGAAGGAGCTCTGCCTTCTGACATGTCCACCTCACCCCTCCATGTGGTTTTGTCAGAAAACATTGTGAGGGTGATTTCACGCCTGTCACCCAGGTAATTTAAGAAGATGTTGAACAGCGTCGGGCCCAGTATCATTTCCTGGAGGATCCAACACGTTACAGGCTTCAGGCTGAGTAGAAAGCACTGGTCAGCACCCTCTGAGTGCAGCCTGGTAGCCACTTTCCTACCCACCTCACAGAGCAGCCCTCCCCTCTGTATCGTGTCCATTTGCCCAGGAGAAGGCTGTAGGAAGCAGTGTTGAATGCTCTGCTGAAGTGCAGGTGAACAACATCCACTGCTCTCCTCATGTTGACAGAAGATGTTCCTCAGTGGAAGGTGATCGGGTTACATTGGCATGATTCGTCCTTGGTAAATCTGTGCTAGATTGTCTCAGTCACCTCCTGCATTTGATTTGTGATAGCTGAAAGGTTCCCCAGCTCAGTCTCCCAGACACCTTCACTGCCCCTTCTCCCCACGGCCACGCTGCACTGGAAGCTCCCCCAGCACCCGACCCCTGCCCAGACCCAGCCGTGTCCCATGCTGGGCTTTGCAGACACCCTTGTTCCAGGGTCTGCCGGGGTCTGGGCCAGCAGAGAGGCCGGGCAGGGCTGGCCATTCCCCCATCCAGGCCCTGAGAGCAGCCGGAGGATGGAGACGGTCTCACAGAAAGTCTCCCCATAGCCCTGGGGTGAGCAGCCAGTGCTGGAAATGGCCCATGAGGGAGGCGGGGGGGTGATGAAGGCCCTGGGCCACCTTCCTGGTCTGTCCGTGCCACCAAGGGCACAGAGCAGCCCCTTCCCTCCTGCACCTCCATGTCTTCGATCCCTTCCACAAGCCCTGGCTCTGCACCACAAATGTCCTGGTGTGAGTCCTCACCCTGCGAGGTCACACCGTGCCAGTTATATGCTCCTGGTTTTATATCCCCAGTAATTTCCAGCCCAGCCCAGCTCCCGCCAAGCTCTCCCACCTCCCCTGCTCACTCTCCAACTCTATCCCCGGCACAGCCCAGTCTGAGTTAGTCCCAAGGCAGTGCCCACTGCAGGGTGCTCTGGGCACTCACCCCACAGCCGCAGCCCCTCTGAAGGGCACAGCAGCTCCTCGGGGGCAGGGAGGGGTCAGCCCCAGAGATGGGAGGCACCCATGGCACAAGGAGAAGGAGGTCGGGGCAACTTGCATCTCCTGCTCTCCTCTCCAGCAGTTCCTGAGGGGTCTGCAGCCCCTCTGTGCCATCCCCTCTCTCCAGCCCAGCACAAGAGCCCTGAGCTGGTGCAGCCAGAAAGGCGTTCTCATTCCCTGTTTCTTCCTGCCCGGGTAAGGATGGGTGTAAGACTAAGAAGTCCTGGGTGCATTTATTTTGCTTAAGTTCACAGTGGCTGGCTCCTGCTTTAAAAAGTGATGAGCAGTAACACAAGATGGGTGGATACTGATGTAAGAGGGGAAGAATAATGGAACTTCTTTGTAGGCCAGATGTTCACAAATGGAAAAAAGAATAAATAATATATAAAGAAGGAAAACTGTGCTTGGCCTGTCATGACATGCACTGTGAGTCATTTGAATAGAAAGGTGGACAGTCTACAGCTGCTGAAACACATCCAACCAGTTTCCTCAGGGCATCCTTGATCTCCCTGTTCCTCAAGCTGTAGATGAGGGGGTTCAAAGTTGGAGAAACCACTGAGTAGAGAAATGACACCACCAGGTCCAGGGTTGGGGAGGAGAGGGAGGGGGGCTTCAGGTAGGCAAACATGACAGTGCTGATAAAGAGGGAGACCACGGCCAGGTGAGGGAGGCACGTGGAAAAGGCTTTGTGCCGTCCCTGCTCAGAGGGGATCCTCAGCACGGCCCTGAAGATCTGCACATAGGACACCACAATGAACACAAAACAAACAAGATCAAAAAAGGCACTGACAGTGATAAGCCCAACTTCCCTGAAGTAGTCTGATTCTGAACAGGAGAGCTTGAGGATCTGGGGAACTTCACAAAAGCTCTGGTTCACAGCATTGCCTTGGCACAGTGGCATTGAAAATGTGTTGGCCGTGTGCAGCACAGCAGTGAGGAACCCAGTGCCCCAGGCAGCTGCTGCCATGTGGACACAAGCTCTGCTGCCCAGGAGGGTCCCGTAGTGCAGGGGTTTGCAGATGGCAACGTAGCGGTCGTAGGACATGACGGTGAGAAGGAAATACTCACCCACCATCAAGAACAGGAAGAAAAAGAGTTGTGCAGCACACCCCAAGTAGGAGATGTGCCTGTTGTGCCAGAGGGAGTTGGCCATGGCTTTGGGGAGAGTGGTGGAGATGGAGCCCAGGTCGAGGAGGGAGAGGTTGAGGAGGAAGAAGTACATGGGGGTGTGCAGGCGGTGGTCACAGGCGATGGCGGTGATGATGAGGCCGTTGCCCAGGAGGGCAGCCAGGGAGATGCCCAGGAAGAGCCAGAAGTGCAGGAGCTGCAGCTCCCGTCTGTCTGCGAATGCCAGGAGGAGGAACTCGGTGATGGAGCTGCCGTTGGACATTTGCTCCCTCACGGCACGAGGGCCTGTTCACAGAGGAAAAAGCATCAATCAGTCGGGACAGATTTCTCATTTCTCTCCATCCAGTTCCTCACGGGGCTGCTGGAGAACACAGAGCTGCCCGGGGAGAGCTGTGCCCTTCTGGAGGACAGGCTGCAGCCCAGCAGGACCCCACTGGGAAAGAGTCCAGTGCCCTAAAGATGGGGTGTCCTGAGGGGGGAACTGGCTCCTTTGTGTCCCCCGGAGCCTGCAGATGGCGAGGGCACTCGGACATTTCACTCCCAGGGAAACATCTGCATGGCAGTGCCCACAGGTCTTGCTCCCAGCTGAACCCCCGCCCATCCCCGAACGTCCGGTGATCCCAACGCGGGGAGCAGAGGCCCACGGGGAAATGTGGGGAAATGCCCCAGTGCTGCTGGGAGGAGGCAGCACAGGGACAGCGGGTGGGGCTCTGCTGGCTGGGAGAGGAGACCAGGGGGCTCCTCTGGAGTGGGTGTCTGCACTGCAGGGGATGGCAGGGGGTGCCTGAATTCCTGCCCCCAAGGTGTTTCCAGCAGCAGCTCCCTCTGACTCCCTGCCCATGTCTCTGGTGCCTGGAGCTGTCCCAGCCAGGAGCTGCTTCTCTGTCCCCACGTCTCCTCCCTGTCAGTGCTCACAGCCCCCATCCCACCCGCTGGGTGCTCAGCTCTGCCCTGCAGACCCCTCCTGGCAGCAGGGCCCTGCCCAGGGGCAGCTCTGCCTCTGCAGGGGCTCAGGAGACAATTAAAGATGTGCTAATGAAACAGCTGCCTTAGCACTTTCTCTAGAAAGGAGGAATAAAATGCCACCTCCCCCTGCCCACCCAGCAAAACAAGAGTTCACTTACCATGTTACCTGCTGGGAAGATTTCTCCTGCAGTGAGCTCTCAGCACCCTGCCAGTGCCGTCTGCCTCTGCCCTCTCTGTGCCCGGCTCCTCTGCCCTCGGTGCCTGCAGGCAGTGCCCTCAGCCCTGCTGCGCTTTGCAGAGGAGCTGCTCCTGGGCAGAGCTGGCTCTCTGCAGCGCTGACCACTTGCCCTCAGCTCCCTCCAGCCCAGCAGCCCGGCCCAGCATCACAGCAGAATGCAAGCCCAAGGCATTTTAATGACTCCTTGAGGAGGGTTGGTCTGAGTCCATGGACCTCAGACAGTGATTGGACGATGAAGGTGCCAGTCAGGAAGTCAAAGCCAGAGGCCAACTGCAAAGTTTCTTGGAGTGTTAATGGCTCCCAGTGAGGACCGTTACTGACAAACCTCCTGCGGGGCTGGTTACAGCAGAAAACTCCCGGCAGAGATGACAGGGAAACAAAGGCCCTGTCAGTGTGGAACAGATTCTGAGCAAACCTGGGTGTGTTACATGGAGCAAAGGGCCACGCCCTGACCCCCAGCCCCTGGGAAGTCAGATGCTGTTCCTCAGGGCTCTTCCTGGGGCAGGGTGATGTGGGGATGGGCAATGCCAAGGGCAGGACTATGGTCCAACCCCTGCCAGGCTCTCGGCTGGGCAAGGGGAGGCCATGAGACCCAGTGCTGGAAGGGGAAGGGGCTTCCTCATGGCCACCAGTGGCAGAGACACCAGCCAGAGCCAAGGGCAGAGAGAGCTCAGCTCTGCTGGGGGATGCTCAGACTTTGCTCACCCCTCTGTCGTCTCCACCACAGGCTGTCCCACCGTGTCCCACACCTGCACCTCTTTCTCTGCCGGCTGGAGACGTCCACCCAGCTCCCACACCCTGCTCTCCCCTGAGCATCTCCCTTCCTTTCCTGAGATCTCTGCGTCCTCCCTGCCTGCTCCTTGACACACAAAGCCTGGGGCTGCTCCAGTCTCCCTCGGGGTGACCTGTTCCACCACAGCACTGCCCTTCCAGGGACATTGCTCTCTGCCCAGCCTGGGCCTCCTCAGCTGCACTTGGTGGCATTAGTCCTTTCTCACGCTGTATCTTACTACAAAGGAAAATTCTTGTCCCGATGCCCCCACCTCCACCCCTTTTATCCCTCCCTATCCCATTGGTTTGCTCCCTTCAGACATCTCATCCCTGGCATCTCTTTCATGTCCTCTCTGGGGTCCCCAAATCCCCTCCCTTGAATCCCTCCCGAGGCCTTTCCTTCCCTCTCTCCCCTCACTCCTTCACTGTCCATCCTGTCCCCTGCAGGAGTGTCCCCGGATCCCCTGCCTTGATCCCCCACTCCCAAACTCTCTCCAATCCCATTGGGTTTGTCCTCTGCACTCCTCTTCCTTCTGTCCCCAACAGCCACTCTGCTTGCAGTCTCCGTGTCCCTCCACTTGAATTCCTTTCATCCTCACTTGCACTCGACACAGTCCTGTCCCGGCAACCCCTCCAGCCCCGTACCCTGGTGTCCACTAATTCCCCCCAGTGCCCTGTCTTTGGGTCTCCCCCACCTCCACCCCTCCCCTTTGGAGGACATGAACTCCTCACTCTCTCCTTGTCTCCGTCCCCACCCCTGGCCCTTGCATGGACAGGTATCCCTGGGGACACTTGGAGGAATGGGGCTGGGCAGGGCAGAAGGGATTTTCCTGCTCAGACCAGGGGGAAGCCATGGGCCTGTGGGGACTGGGGAAAGCTGTGCCCACCCCCAGCCCACCAAGATCCAGTCCAGAGCACCCCTTTGCTCTTCTTCCCGAGGCATTCCTCAAAGCGAGAGCAGGTTATGGCGTGGTGGTAATTAGTGGGGGGGACTTGGAGGGCCTACAGTTTGGGGAACTGGGGTACACTTGATTCTCCCATCCCTTGCTGGAACTGGGGACTTCCCAGCAATCATGGAGGTCTTGTGGTGTCTCTACAGGGGGAACTGAAAAAGGCAGGCACCATGAGTTCTGCTGCCCTCAGACCCTCCCCTCCCATGGCCATGACACTCCAGGGCATCCCAGTGTGCCCCAGTAACAGCCTGGGTTTTACCACCTAACCCTCGGAAGCCCTTGTTCCCACACTCTGACCCCGTCCCCCTGAGTCCCTATCCTAACCCTGACTTGGTCTGTCTGGCCCTTGGGGGCAGCACAGGCCCTGCAGGTTTCTAGAGCAGCCGTAAGGCCTTGGAAGCGGAACGTGAGGTGACCTGTATCTGATCCCCTCGTGGGCCACGAGGAGGAGCTGGTGTGGAGCGCTGGGATGAGCTCAGCTGTGCCTCAGGATCTCGTGGGCCAGCAGCAGGTGCATGGCTGTGAAGGCAGCTGTGAGGTCACACCTGCCGCAATCCCTGGCAGGCCAGCAGCAGGCTTGGGTGCTGGTTTGCACAAGGACATGGTTTTGATCCCGGTGCAGGGAGCTGTGCAGATCCCACCCCTGGAACTGTTCTCTCATTGTGCCCCTGTGAGCTCTTTCCGTGTTACCAGTTACAGTGCTGCTCTCACAAGGGTTTTCTCTCTCCTGCTGCCCCCAACAGAGGATGTTCCCACGGGCGTGTGCTGCTGCTTTTGTATAAAGGTCAGGACATGCCGATGCCGGGATGGTCAGGGGCAGGTGGGACCTTCCTGCACTCTTCTCTCTTACAATCAAGTTGAACTGACGCCCAAGGGATACACTCAGCCCAACAGGGCCTGAAGGCCCAGCTGTACATGGAGCACAGCCCGGCACAGCCCAGGCCTGGCTCTGCTCAGGTTTGCTGTGCTGAGCATCACGGACTCTTCAGGGCACAGGGGTCTTCTGCTCAGGATCAGCCAACCTCCTGATGAAGGACAGCAGGAGGATGAAGTCTCCTCTGGGCAGCTGGAGGAAGGACACAGGTTTAGGCCCTGGTACTCCGCGGGGACTTGGAAGTCCATGGACCTCTGCTAGCCAGCCTGGGTTGAAGGGAAGGTGGACAGTGATCCCTGACTGCACCTGGGGGAATGCTCTCCTCTACCTGCACATTCCCAGCTGGCCCTGGAGCCAGCTGCATTGCTGGGGGACCCTGAAACTCTCTGGGCTTCAGTCAGTAGAAACCTCCTGAAGCTTTACAAGGGCAAGTGGCCAGTCCTGCATTTGGGGACAGAACAACCCCAGAGCTGGGGGCACGCTGGGACCTGACCGGCGGAGCAGTGACCCCGAGGAGAAGGGCCTGGGCATCCCTCGGGATGCCATCCAAGGCAGAGGGGCGTGTCCCCGTGAGGAAGGCCAGCTGCCCATGGGGCTGCGTTAGGGGCATGTGGCCAGCTCAGACAAGGCAGTTCCCATCAGCACTGTGGTGGCCACATCATGACTGGGGTGTCTGGGGTGGGGCTCCCTGTGCTGAAGGAATGGGGAGGAACTGGAGAGGCTCCAGAGCAGAGCTGCCAGGACGGGGTGTGGGGACTTGGTGGAGAGGCTGAGAAACCTGGGCTGCTTGAGCCTGGTGAGGTGCAGCCTCAGGGCACTGTACAAACAGCCTGCAGCTGCTTGAAGGGGGGTTTCCGAGTGATGGAGCATTTCTCGGTTCTCGGAAGAGAAGGAAATCTCAACAAAGTACATCTTGGAAGGTTCAGACTGCATTTGAAGGAGAAGCAATCTCACTCAGATGGTAGCAGTGTGGTGCAAGAGATCCCACCGAGGGAGTCAGGATCAGGCCGTGGTTTTTTGTCTCAAGGAACAGCCGGTGAGGGTGGAGAGACATCAGTGAAGGTGTGGAAATGCTGAGGTAGGAGCTGGGTGGGAAAGCAAGATGGGTGTCTGCAGCCTGGAGGGAAAGAGGTGCCGGCACGGGCCAGTGTAGGACAGCCGGCAGGCGAGATGGCCAAGGGCTCTGGCACGGCGAAAAGGCCCAACAGGACCAAGGTCTTTCTCCCCTGGGCTATGGCAGTTGCCTCTGCCACTGAGGCCTCACAGGAGAAACTTGATTGGGAGGCTCTGCACTTCATTTCTTCTTCGCCATTGCTTGGGGAAGGCGGGAGGGGTTGTGCAGTTTCCTACACTTGGCATTGCTCCCCCTCACAGCCCCTGCCCCCAGGAAGAGCCCTGAGCCACACACGAGGGGCAGCATCTCCTTCCCAGGGCCTGAGGGTCAGGCCTTGGCCTTTGTGCTCCATCACCAACCCAAGGGTTTCACAGCAGGACAGCCCTGCACGGGGCCTTTGCCTGCCTGCAATCACAGCCTCCAATTCTCTGCTCTAACGAGTCCCTGCAGAGGCTTTGTCAGTCCTGGCCCTCCGTGGGGCCAATCAGGGCTTCAGGGCACGGGGAGCTTTGCTGCTGACTTGGACTTGTTGAGTCCTTTGCTCAGTCTCCTCTCAGGGCCTGAGCATCATGGACATGGGGCCAAATACACCACGGGGCTCATTAAAATACACAAAGCCCTAACGAGCTCGTTCTCTTCCTTTAGATTTCTTCAAGTCTTCAGGACTTGTGCAGCTAATTGGAGTCATTTCCTGGTGTAGTTAAGGAGGAAGGTTTCAAAGTGCCCCTAATACAAATCAATCTGTATTTTAAAGAGCACATTATTTAATTTACACTTTAGAGAAGAGGCGATAGCAGCACTCTCTGACTGACATCGATGCAGAGCATCTCCTCGGGAGATCTCCTGGACAGTCCCTTGGGGTCCAACACAGTCCGGACAACCTTTGTCCTCACCCCCAGTCCCAGCATTTCTCTCCTCAGCCGCCTGGGACTCGCATCATCTCTCCTTACATCAGATTTCTCCTCTGATCTCTGCAGCGGGAGGTTACAGCTCCTTTGCACAATCTCCCCCCTGCTGTCCTTGGAGAACCGCCTGCACACGGGCGCAGAAGGATTTCTGCTGTTTGTAAGCAAGGAAAAGTCAAACATCATCAAGGTTCATCCAAAATAAAATACATTTCTCTCCTATAAGTTAAGTATAATCTCCAATGAGGTTGCCTTTCTACAAGGGGTAATTTTATGAGAAATATTTTCGGTGTGCAGATAGAAAAATGTAGAGATAAACATACTGGAGGAGTTGGCCAAGGAGACAATTAGTCTGCTGAGAGAGAGGTAAGATTTTAAGCACCTGAAGTTGAAAGCAGCAGCTCGCGAGCTGAGAGGAATCTGAATGAACAAAAGTCAGGGGAGGAGAAAACTAAAGAATAATGAAAAGGCCCTTTTTCTAGAGAGTTTGCATCTGAAAAGTTGGCTTCAGAAATGGTCATTCTATTGGGACAGGTGAAAATACACAAAAGTTTAAAGAGATTTGATACACCATGTAGCAGCAGAGAGGTGCAATGAAGTTACAGGAGAAGATCAATATTTCTGTGGAATATCCCTCTGAAAAGGTCCCAGTACTGGGAGACATCTCTTGTGGGTGAGGACAAGCCAATGTTGCCCCCACCTTTGAAGGAGGCCAGAAGTGCCCCCCAGCACCCACTGGCTGCACAAGGTCACTGTGGTGAGGAGTGACCCTTGCAATGAGTCCTCTGGGGTGACATTCCCGGGCACCCAAAAGAGCAGATTGTGTCCAAACGCCGTCGGCATGGACCTCCCAAGGGGACATCATGGCTCCCCAGCCGGATTGCCTTCATGGGGAAGTGGCTGCGTTGGGACGTGAGGGGAGAGAGTGGGTGTCATGTCCCTCCAACTCAGCAAGACACTGGACACAGTCTCCCTCAATATTCTCGTACCCAAGTCAGGCCGTTACAGGCGGGCTGGGTCGGCAACGAGATGGGTAAAACACCCGTTGGAGGATCAGGCTCAGAGAGCTGTGGGGAAGGGGTCACCCCTACCTGGAGGTCAGTGGGAGATACCGGGGCGTTGTGGGGCAGCACAGGGGACACTTCTGGGACCTGGAGAGTTTAACAACTGTGCCCATGACCCAGAGGAGGCAACTCTTCTCTCAGGAAGACTATAAAGATGTCGTGAAGCTCTGCAGGGAGAACATGAGGAGAGGCAAAGCACAGCTAGAGCTCAACTTGGCCGCAGCTGTTTAGGATAACAAAAATGTTTCTATAAATTCGTTCACAGCAAAAGGAGGATGAGGGAAAATCTCCCTCCTTTGCTGGATGCAGAGGGAAACCTGGCAACTAAGGCTGAGGGAAAGGCTGAGGTGCTCAAGGCCTACTTGGCCTCAGCGTGTAGCAGTGGAAGTGGCTGTTCCCTGGACCCCCAGCCCCAGGAGCCGGGAGATGGGCAGGGGAAGCAGGCTGAGGGCAGCGCAGGGGAAGAGGAGGTGGTCAGAGACCTGCTGCACCGCTTGGATGCACACAAGGCTGTGGGAGCGGGTGGGTTACACCCAAGGGTGCTGAGGGAGCTGGCAGATGTGCTCGCCAAGGCACTGTCCGTGCTTTACCTGAGTCATGGCTGACTGGGGAGGGCCCATTGGACTGGAGAGTGGCACATGGGACACCCATCTACAGGAGAGGCAGGAAGGAGGATCCAGGGAACTACAGACCTGTCCGTGTGACCTGGGTGCCAGGGAAGGTGATGGAGCAGGTCACCTCGGGTGCCATTACAAGTCATCTAATGGACAGGCAGGGGATCAGGCCCAGTCAGCGGGGTTATGAAAGGCAGGTCCTGCCTGACAGACCTGATCTCCTTCTATGACAGGGCGACCTGCTGATTGGATGAGGGAAAGGCTGTGGGTGCTGTTTACCTTGACTTTAGCAAGGCCTTTGACACTGTTTCCCACAGCTTTCTTGTCCTGGTTCAGCTGGGATAGAGTCAAGTTTTTCCCCAGCAGAGAGCAAGGGGGAAGGGATCTCCAGCCGGGTTATTCATACCATGCTGACGTCAGGTCCAGGGGCGGAGCCTTTTTACTTTCGCTTCTGGTTTTGAGTTTTGCCATACACACGGCGGGCTTGCCCCTTGACCATTTTGCGGTATTTCTCTGTATATCTTCTGTCTTGTTCACTGTTATTGCTGTTTCTTGTTGTTATCATTGCCACTGCTACTATTCAGATTGTTTGATCACACTGTTGTATGAAATTTTCTTCTTATTTTAGCCGGAGTCTGTGCTTAACTTTCCAGCCCGACTGGCAGAGGGTGGGGGAAAGCAGCAACAGCAACGTGCTCTCCGATCCGGGCAGGGGTTAAACCTTACACATTTACAATTGGCGCCCAACGTGGGGCAGACCCTGACCAGAGTGTGACAGAGCAATCTGTTGGGTGTAATCTTTCTGTTTGTATTCGTGTTTATTTGATAAGAAAATGTTTGCAATGCTGGCCCACTTGCTTGCGTGGTGGGGCTGGATTAATCCTTCTATCCAGTGTATGATCCCAGTGGTGGCGTTTGTTATTGGTGGGAAATGTATCCAGGGTCTCATGTTGTTATAGGGGCTATCGAACACTTCTGCTGCCTTTGCATCGCTGTGTGTGGGGCGGGCCGGTACCTGTTTGCTGCCTGGGCTTTTGTTAGGGGTCTCACCCCCTCTATGGGTGAGCCAGGGGAAGAGATCCTCTCGGCTCTGGGGAGTTTCAGTTATCCTCGGAGCCTGCAGGCCAGAGTGATTGTGGCACAATGCCTTCTGAATGCCTGCCTGATTTCGGTTTTGGCCATGCGGCACTTCTCTAACAATAGCCGTGCCCGGAAACCTGCCCGAGGTCAGACAGCAGTGAGTGGCAAGGGGTGTGGGAGAAGATGGGCAAAGGCCTGAGTCGGTGGCACCCCCAATGCTTTGGAACTTCACTCCTGAGCAAATGCAGAGCCCTGAGAAGCTGATGGAGTGCTTAGAAAGGGTGTGTTACCAAACGGGCAAAACCCAGGAGACACAACTCGCTGCAATGTGTTGGGGACTTGCCCATGCCTACCGTGTCCTCTTTAATACCACCCGCTGCCCTCAAGGGGAGGAAAAGGCCACACAAACAATATCTGAACCGGGGGCACAGGCAGAGCCAGTCTCAGTCGCCTCCACCAGCACACAGACTGGGCCAGAAAGCCAGCCAGTTCCGGGATCAGTCGCCCCGATACAGAAACCAAAATATACCAGAAAGTCTGTTGGCAGAGTGAGGGATGAGGATGAGCCAGGCCCATCAGGGGAACAGGAGGAAGGGCCAGAGGTGACTGTCCGATCTCTGTTTCCGACTGAGCTGCGAGATATGCGGAGAGATTTTGGCAGCCTGGGAGGCGAGCAGATTTGCACCTGGCTGCTCCGATGCTGGGACAATGGAGCCAGTGCTTTTGAGATGGAGGGGAGAGAGGCCAGGCAGCTGGGATCTTTGGCCAAGGATGCTGGCATTGATAGGGAAATAGGGAAACAGACTCAAAGCCTCAGCCTTTGGAGGCGACGCCTGCTCAGTGTAAGGGAGAGGCACCCCTACAAGGGTGATCTCCTATGTCAGCTAGGCAAACGGACCAGCACTGAGAAAGGCATCCAGAACCTCAGGGAGCTGGCTGTGTTTGAGATGATCTATGGTGATCTGAATGATGAGCAGGCACCCATGGACCCAGATCAGGCCCCTTGCACACACCTGATGTGGCGACAGTTCCTGAAGAGCGCACCAGAAGCGCACTCGAAAGCATTGGCAATAGTGTCCTGGTGGACAGACACCCAGACTCTGACAGTGGATGGAGTGGTTGGCCAGCTCCGGCAATATGAGGGAAATCTCCCTTCATCTCAGCATTCCCTGGTCTCAGCTGTGGAGGAACTGTCTCAGAGGGTCCAGAAAATGGAAGAGGACATGTCCTACGTTCCACCTGCACGGGCTGATGTCTCAGCCATTAGAAGTAAACGTTTCCTCACCCAAGAGAAAAGCAGCAGAAGGTACACACCACGAGGCACCCTGTGGTTTTTCCTCCGCGACCATGCAGAAAACATGAGGAGGTGGGATGGACAGCCCACTGCTGCCCTGGCTGCACGAGTAGAGCAGCTGAAAGGGAAGACCATCACCAAAGGGGAGTCCTCCAAGAGGAGCGCAGCTCCAGTGTCCAGTCAGAAATCCCCCAGGCAGAACAGAATGGTGAACGTTATGTCTGACCCTCTTGAGGGGACCAGTGAATCATTCTTGCAAGAAGTGAGTGACGCTGAGCAGGATTGGAGGGGCCCTGCCTCCAGCCAGGTGGAGGAAAGGGATAATGGGATTTACTGGACAGTGTGGATCCGATGGCCTGGCATGTCAGACCCACAAGAGTATAAGGCTTTGGTGGACACTGGCGCTCAGTGCACCCTGATGCCATCGAGCTACAGTGGGGTTGAATCCATCTGCATCTCCGGAGTGACAGGGGGATCCCAGCAGCTGACCCTACTGGAAGCCGCAGGGAGCCTGACTGGGAGGGACTGGCATAAGCACCCCACTGTGACTGGCCCAGACGCCCCGTGCATCCTGGGCACAGACTACCGCAGGAGAGGGCACTTCAGAGACCCAAAAGGGTACCGGTGGGCTTTTGGTGTGGCTGCCCTGGAGGAGGTGGAACAGTTGTCCACCTTACCCGGCCTCTCAGAGGATCCCTCAGTGGTGGGGCGGCTTAAGGGTGAGGAGCAGCGAGTGCCGATTGCTACCAGGACGGTGCACCGGCGGCAGTACCGCACCGACCGAGATTCCCTGGTCCCCATCCATCAGCTGATCCGCCAACTAGAAAGCCAGAAGGTGATCAGCAAAACTCACTCACCCTTCCACAGCCCTATATGGCCGGTGAGAAAGGCCAATGGCGAATGGAGGCTAACTGTGGACTACCGTGGCCTGAATAAAGTTACGCCAGCGATGAGTGCTGCAGTGCCGGACATGCTGGAGCTCCAGTATGAACTGGAGTCGAAGGCAGCCAAGTGGTACGCCACGACTGACATTGCTAACGCTTTCTTCTCCATTCCGATAGCGCCAGAGTGCAGGCCACAGTCTGCGTTCACTTGGAGAGGCATCCAGTACACCTGGAATCGATTGCCCCAGGGGTGGAACCACAGCTCCACCATTTGCCATGGACTGGTCCATACTGCACTGGAGAAAGGTGGGGCTCCAGAACACCTGCAGTATATTGATGACATCATGGTATGGGGGGACACAGCCGAGGAGGTCTTTGAGAAAGGGAAGAAGATAATTGAAATCCTCCTGATGGCCGGCTTTGTCATTAAGCAAAAGAAAGTCAAGGGGCCTGCAAGGGAAATTCAGTTCCTAGGGATAAAATGGCAAGATGGGCGTCGCCACATCCCAGTGGAGGTGATAAACAAGATAACAGCCATGGCCCCACCAACCTCTAAGAAGGAGACTCAGTCTTTCCTGGGCGCTGTGGGGTTCTGGAGGATGCACATCCCGAACTACAGCCTGATTGTGAGCCCTCTCTACCACGTAACCCGTAAGAAGAACGATTTTGAATGGGGCCCTGAGCAACAACAATCCTTTGAACAGATTAAACGGGAGATTGCCCAAGCAGTAGCCCTCGGGCCAGTCCGGGAAGGGCAGGAGGTTAAGAACATGCTCTACACCGCAGCTGGGGAGAATGGCCCTACCTGGAGCCTCTGGCAGAGAGCACCTGGGGAGACGCGAGGCCGACCTCTGGGCTTTTGGAGCCGGGGATACAAAGGCTCTGAAGCTAATTACACACCAACTGAGAAGGAGATACTGGCAGCGTACGAAGGAGTTCGGGCTGCCTCAGAAGTGGTCGGCACTGAAACACAGCTCCTCCTGGCACCCCGACTGCCGGTGCTGGGGTGGATGTTCAAAGGAAAGGCCTCCTCCACGCATCATGCAACCGATGCCATGTGGAGTAGATGGGTTGCGTTGGCAACACAACGGGCTCGAATAGGGAATCTCAGCTGCCCAGGGATACTAGAGGTGATTAGGAACTGGCCAGAGAGCAAAGATTCCAGGATGTCACCAGAACAGGAGGTGACACGTGCTAAGGAGGCCCCACCATATAACGAGCTGTCAGATTAGGAGAAGCGATATGCCCTGTTCACTGATGGGTCTTGTCACATTGTGGGAAAACATCAACGGTGGAAGGCTGCTGTGTGGAGTCCCACACGATGGGTCACTGAAGCTGCTGAGGGACAGGGTGAATAGAGCCAGTTCGCAGAGGTGAAAGCCGTCCAGCTTGCTTTGGATATTGCTGAGCGGGAAAAGTGGCCAAGGCTCTACCTCTACACCGACTCGTGGGCAGTGGCGAATACCCTGTGGAAATGGCTGCAGCAATGGAAGCAGAACAACTGGCAACGTAAGGGTAAAACCGTCTGGGCTGCTGAAGTGTGGCAGGACATTGCAGCCCGTGCGGAAAACCTCGTGGTGAAGGTGCGCCATGTGGATGCCCACGTACCCAAGAGTCGGGCCACTGATGAACATCGACTCAACCAGCAGGCAGACCAAGCTGCTAAGATCAGAGTGGCTCAGGTGGACTTGTACTGGCAGCGCAAAGGTGAACTGTTCATAGCCCGGTGGGCCCACGAGACCTCGGGCCTCCAAGGTAGGGATGCAACATACAGGTGGGCTCGAGATCGAGGGGTGGACCTCACCTTTGACACCATTGCAGAGATCATCCACGGGTGTGAGACGTGTGCTGCAATCAAACATGCCAAGCGGGTGAAGCCCCAGAGAAATGGAGAGCGATGGCTGAAATATAGATATGGAGAGGCCTGGCAGATGGACTACATCACACTGCCACAGACCCGCCACAGGAAGCGCCACGTGCTCACAATGGTGGAAGTAACCACTGGATGGCTGGAAGCTTACCCAGCGCCCCACGCCACTGCCCGAAACACCATCCTGGGCCTTGAGACCCAAGTCCTGTGGCGACACAGCACCCCAGAGAGAATTGAGTCAGACAACAGGACCCACTTCCGTAACAACCTCATAAGTGCCTGGGCAGAAGAACATGGCATCGAGTGGGTCTGCCATATCCCCTACCACGCACCAGCCTCTGGGAAGATCGAGCGCTGCAATGGACTGTTAAAAACCCCATTGAAAGCACTGGGAGGTGGGACCTTCAGAGACTGGGACATGCATCTAGCAAAGGCCACCTGGCTAGTCAACACAAGAGGGTCTGCCAGTCGAGCTGGCCCGGCTCAGTCGAAACCTCCCCGTGCTGTAGATGGGGATAAAGTCCCTGTGGTGCGCATGAGGAATATATTGGGAAAAATGGTCTGGTTTAGTCCTGCGCCAGGCAAAGGTAAAGGCAAACCCATCCACGGGATTGCTTTTGCCCAAGGACCTGGGTGCACCTGATGGGTGATGCAGGACGATGGAGAGGTCCGATGCGTACCCCAGGGGGACTTGATTCTGGGCGAGAACATGCCGTAAATTATGCTGTGCCGGTGTAAATTATTACTTTGTTATTGTTAACTGCTAACTGGCAGCTGGACATGACGCAGATGGTATAGAATAAAGGGGTGGATTATGTCCTGGTTCAGCTGGGATAGGGTCAAGTTTTTCCCCATCAGAGAGAGAGGGGGAAGGGATCTCCAGCCGGGTTATTCATACCATGCTGACGTCAGGTCCAGGGGCGGAGCCTTTTTACTTTCGCTTCTGGTTTTGGGTTTTGCCATACAGGCGGCGGGCTTGCTCCTTGACCATTTTGCGGTATTTCTCTGTATATCTTTTGTCTTGTTCACTGTTATTGCTGTTTCTTGTTGTTATCACTGTTACTGTTGTTGTTCAGATTGTTCTATCACTCTGTTGTATTAAATTCCTTGTTACTATAGCCCGGGTCTGTGCCTAACTTCCAGCCCGACCGGCCGCGGGTGGGGGAGGGGCAACGGCAACGTGCTCTCCCATCCCAGCAGGGGTTAAACCTGTACAAGCCTCTCTCCAGATACTCCTCCCGCTAGCAGCACGTACAGGTAACAAATCTGGGGGGAAAACAACGAGTTTCCACCTCGCCTTTGGGCCACATCACCACCTGGAATCCCCCGACCCACAATCACCACCATCTTTTGCCACAAAACCCTGAGGAACTCGATGCTAAACACACATCTGTATTTTAAGAGAATCTGGCAGTTTCTCCTCCACTTGGGCCCCCTCCAATCCTCCAGCTACAAAAATAACAATTTTCAAAGAAATTAGGTGGTTTCTCCTCGGTTTCGTCCCGTCTCATCTCTACCACCAACCAAAATACCAATTTTGAGGAGATTGGGTTGGTTACTCCTCAATCAGGCCATGTCACAACTCCTGCAGTAACAAAATACCCATTTTTAAGAGAATTCAGTGGTTGATCCTCCATCCAATTCCCTCTCATCTCCTCTGTACACATAAATATCCATTTTAAAAAGAGTTTGGTGGTTTCTCCTAAATTCATTCACCCCTCAGGTCTTCTCCCAAAAAAATCACCCATTTCTAAGAAAATTTGGTGCTTCCTCCTCGATCTGTTCCAACATTGCCTCTTGGCCCCACCCCTTGCTCTCCGAGGGTGCACATTTTGGGTTAAAAACCCTCTTTTAACCTCCACATCTCCCCCTCCTCTTCGAAACCAACTCCCCCCACCCCAACTCCACCGCTCCCACCTCACCCAGAAGACTCCG
Source organism: Athene noctua (assembly GCF_965140245.1). Classification (NCBI taxonomy): domain Eukaryota; kingdom Metazoa; phylum Chordata; class Aves; order Strigiformes; family Strigidae; genus Athene; species Athene noctua. Next base: position 14,937 of record NW_027437944.1, on the reverse strand, counting down.
AGACAGCCAACAATGCCCCTTTTTTCCCCTTTGTTCCACCCCTATCTTTCTTCCCTTTTGCCCACCTCGACCCTTCCTCCCCAGACGTCCCTCCTGCTCCTCCCAACATCACGGTGACACCGGAGAAGACCGAGTACCTCCTTGGCGACAACGTCTCCCTCCGTTGCGTTTCTCCTTGGTCCGAAGAAAAAATCCGAGGTTTCCAATTTTCAGGAACGAGCGGTTGGGCCGTGGACGTCCGGACAACAAAGAGGAGTTACGTCTACACCTTCAACCTGACGACGCTGAAGGACGGCGGCTCGCACGCCTGCACCTACACCCTCATCAACCGCCACCGCCAACTCATTCGGTCCCACGAGAGCAAATCCATCATCATCAATGTCAAAGGTAGGTGAGATCTCGCCCCGTTGGCCTCCTCCCACCGATTTCCCCGCTTTTGGCCTCAGAAAGGGCCTTTTTCTCCTTAAATCCCCCCATGGCAAAGCCAAATTCCCCTCAGCTCCCCGCCAAAGTTCACCAAGTTGGTGAAGGAATACTTGAATCCTACCCAAAAACCTTCATCTGACGTTTCTCTTTCACCTTTCAGACCATCCGCTTCAACCCACCTTGACCTTGACGCCTTCCAGCTGCGTCGCCATTGAAGGCCAAGCCCTCGTCTTCCTCTGCGCAGCCCCGGCAGGGGACAGGGAGCGGAGGTTTAATTTCTACAAGGACGAGGTCAAAGTCATCGACGGGGTTGAGTTGACCTTATGGAAGACTGGGGCCCAACCGCGGGTGGCGACCAGTGTCCACAACCACACTGGCAACTTCAGCTGCGGCTACAAGGAGGAAATCGGAGGCCGGTGGATCCCGTCCTACCTCAGCCAACCCATCGACGTCCTTGTCAAAGGTAGCGCTGCATTTTTTTGGCTAAATCCTACCGGTTTTGGCCACGGCAAAGAGCCACCGGTTTGGTGAAACCACCCTAAACCCCAAAACACCTTGGTTTGCTTTTCATGGCCAAGTTGGTTGAGCAGAAGCCAACTTTTGGCCAACTCAAGCCGTGCCCCGATGACCGTTTTGACCAAAATTACCGTTTTTAAGCCAGTTTTCCTCCCCCCCGACTTTTATTCCCAGAGCATGCGTCCCTTCCCCAGTTGAGCGTAGACCCTCCCAGCGGGGTGGTGAGTGAGGACGACCCGCTCCGCCTCTACCTGCGCGGCCTCCAGAGACGACATCAAGTTGAAGTTTCGCTTCTACAGGAGGTGGGTTCAGATCCCGCCAGGCCTAAGGGGTGTCAAAATTAGGAACAATGGGAATTTTTCCCAGCTTTTTTCCCCAAAAGTCCCAGGAATTTTGGTGGGAAATTCAGCTGCGGGGTGGAAGAGGAGGTGGGGGGATGTGGGTGCTGTCCCCCCCAAGTGAAACCTTGGACATCACCATCAAGGGTAAATCTGTTAGGTCTCCCACCGAAGTTTTCCAAACTTCATGGCTCAAATTGGCCCCCAAAGAAGGCAAATTAAGGCAAAAAACAGTGGAAGGGAAAGGGCTGAGAGCGGCCGATTTCTGTCCTTTCCCGACGGAGGAGCATTTAAATGGCTTCAGCGCAGCTTTTGGGTCTTCTCCAACGGCCAAGAGCCGCTCTGGGAAGGTCTGAGGGAGCTCGGACTCGCAGGTTGACTAAAAGAAGATGGAGATGAGTTTGGGGGGTTCCGTCTTCCCCTGAGCAGGGACTTCATCTCCTCGAGATGATGAATTTCATCTGGTCATGTCACGTCCCGCTCCGACGAGGGGGACAAGTGACTCAGATTCGCAAATCCCCAATTGGAGCGGACAACAAGTCTCCAAGTTCAAGCATTTATTAACTACCTACAATGCACTAATTGAACACATCATAATTGGCTAAGTACAGAGCAAGTTGTGGCGAGCAATATAATATGCTTTGCATTTCTTAATAGAAAAAGGAAAATAGGGAGACAGAGGGAATGGGGGAATACAGATCACCGGTCTGGGTTCCTGCGCTGATCCCGCCGGCGAGGGTTCCAGGAGGCGGCCGTCTTCTTCGCTGGCATTCGTCTTCTTCGCTTCACTGCTTTCTCCAGACGGTCGGGGGGTGGGGGGGGTGGGGGTGGGGGGCAGGGAGAGAGAGCGAGTCCTTTCTTCCCCCCTTTGATTTATACCCATTTTCCTTGGGTCCGTCCCCTAGGTCGACCCACAGAGCTACGTATCCCATGTACAGGGAGGGGTAAGGTGTTTCATGGGATGATGTCATTAGCATGGTCATGTCAGCCCTCATTACTATATTGAGGGGTGTCAACTTTAATATGCATTTTGTGGATAATGAAGCAAAGTTCATTCACCGGACACATGGCCCTTGCAATGTGCCCAGGTGCCCCAGGGCAGAGCCGTCCTGTCTCCACAGGGCTCTCTCCCCCAGCTACATCGGGCAGCGTTGTCAGCTTGGGCCTCCACAGAATGCACCCTGGGACTCAGAGTTTTGTCTTGCGAGTGTTTGGGGCATTTCTTCAATCAGCCTCAACTTTTGCTTTCCCAGGTTGTTTGTCTTAGTTTCTCACAGGCCTGGTTTCTCGTCTCTCACACCACCTGCCCCTGGCCATCCCGCCATCGGCATGTCCTGACCTTTATACAAAAGCAGCAGCACACGCCCGTGGGAACATCCTCTGTTGGGGGCAGCAGGAGCAAGAAAACCCTTGTGAGAGCAGCACTGTAACTGGTAACACGGAAAGAGCTCACAGGGGCACAATGAGAGAACAGTTCCAGGGGTGGGATCTGCACAGCTCCCTGCACCGGGATCAAAACCCTGTCCTTGTGCAAACCAGCACCCAAGCCTGCTGCTGGCCTGCCAGGGATTGCGGCAGGTGTGACCTCACAGCTGCCTTCACAGCCATGCACCTGCTGCTGGCCCACGAGATCCTGAGGCACAGCTGAGCTCATCCCAGCGCTCCACACCAGCTCCTCCTCGTGGCCCACGAGGGGATCAGATACAGGTCACCTCACGTTCCGCTTCCAAGGCCTTACGGCTGCTCTAGAACCCTGCAGGGCCTGTGCTGCCCCCAAGGGCCAGACAGACCAAGTCAGGGTTAGGATAGGGACTCAGGGGGACGGGGTCAGAGTGTGGGAACAAGGGCTTCCGAGGGTTAGGTGGTAAAACCCAGGCTGTTACTGGGGCACACTGGGATGCCCTGGAGTGTCATGGCCATGGGAGGGGAGGGTCTGAGGGCAGCAGAACTCATGGTGCCTGCCTTGTTCAGTTCCCCTGTAGAGACACCACAAGACCTCAATGGTTGCTGGGATGTCCCCAGTACCAGCAAGGGATGGGAGAACCAAAGTGCCCTCCAGTTGCCCAGACTGGAGGCCCTCCAAGTCCACCCCACTAATTACCACCACGCCATAACCTGCTCTCGCTTTGAGGAATGCCTCGGGAAGAAGAGCAAAGGGGTGCTCTGGACTGGATCTTGGTGGGCTGGGGGTGGGCACAGCTTTCCCCAGTCCCCACAGGCCCATGGCTTCCCCTGGTCTGAGCAGGAAAATCCCTTCTGCCCTGCCCAGCCCCATTCCTCCAAGTGTCCCCGGGGATACCTGTCCATGCAAGGGCCAGGGGTGGGGACGGAGACAAGGAGAGAGTGAGGAATTCATGTCCTCCAAAGGGGAGGGGTGGAGGTGGGGGAGACCCAAAGACAGGGCACTGGGGGGAATTAGTGGACACCAGGGTACGGGGCTGGAGGGGTTGCCGGGACAGGACTGTGTCGAGTGCAAGTGAGGATGAAAGGAATTCAAGTGGAGGGACACGGAGACTGCAAGCAGAGTGGCTGTTGGGGACAGAAGGAAGAGGAGTGCAGAGGACAAACCCAATGGGACTGGAGAGTGTTTGGGAGTGGGGGATCAAGGCAGGGGATCCGGGGACACTCCTGCAGGGGACAGGATGGACAGTGAAGGAGTGAGGGGAGAGAGGGAAGGAAAGGCCTCGGGAGGGATTCAAGGGAGGGGATTTGGGGACCCCAGAGAGGACATGAAAGAGATGCCAGGGATGAGATGTCTGAAGGGAGCAAACCAATGGGATAGGGAGGGATAAAAGGGGTGGAGGTGGGGGCATCGGGAAAAGAATTTTCCTTTGTAGTAAGATACAGCGTGAGAAAGGACTAATGCCGCCAAGTGCAGCTGAGGAGGCCCAGGCTGGGCAGAGAGCAATGTCCCTGGAAGGGCAGTGCTGTGGTGGAACAGGTCACCCCGAGGGAGACTGGAGCAGCCCCAGGCTTTGTGTGTCAAGGAGCAGGCAGGGAGGACGCAGAGATCTCAGGAAAGGAAGGGAGATGCTCAGGGGAGAGCAGGGTGTGGGAGCTGGGTGGACGTCTCCAGCCGGCAGAGAAAGAGGTGCAGGTGTGGGACACGGTGGGACAGCCTGTGGTGGAGACGACAGAGGCGTGAGCAAAGTCTGAGCATCCCCCAGCAGAGCTGAGCTCTCTCTGCCCTTGGCTCTGGCTGGTGTCTCTGCCACTGGTGGCCATGAGGAAGCCCCTTCCCCTCCCAGCACTGGGTCTCATGGCCTCCCCTTCCCCAGCCGAGAGCCTGGCAGGGGTTGGACCATAGTCCTGCCCTTGGCATTGCCCATCCCCACATCACCCTGCCCCAGGAAGAGCCCTGAGGAACAGCATCTGACTTCCCAGGGGCTGGGGGTCAGGGCGTGGCCCTTTGCTCCCTGTAACACACCCAGGTTTGCTCAGAATCTGTTCCACACTGACAGGGCCTTTGTTTCCCTGTCATCTCTGCCGGGAGTTTTCTGCTGTAACCAGCCCCGCAGGAGGTTTGTCAGGAACGGTCCTCACTGGGAGCCATTAACACTCCAAGAAACTTTGCAGTTGGCCTCTGGCTTTGACTTCCTGACTGGCACCTTCATCATCCAATCACTGTCTGAGGTCCGTGGACTCAGACCAACCCTCCTCAAGGAGTCATTAAAATGCCTTGGGCTTGCATTCTGCTGTGATGCTGGGCCGGGCTGCTGGGCTGGAGGGAGCTGAGGGCAAGTGGTCAGCGCTGCAGAGAGCCAGCTCTGCCCAGGAGCAGCTCCTCTGCATAGCGCAGCAGGGCTGAGGGCACTGCCTGCAGGCACCGAGGGCAGAGGAGCCGGGCACAGAGAGGGCAGAGGCAGACGGCACTGGCAGGGTGCTGAGAGCTCACTGCAGGAGAAATCTTCCCAGCCCGTGACACCGTCAGTCTGTGGGTGCGGGGCAGGGCAGCTGCAGGTGGCGGAGGGATGTGGTGAGGCCGGCACAGCCCCAGGAATCTCCCTGGTGTCTGGAGGAGGAGGCCGTGCTCCCGAGCAGGGCTTCCCTGCTGCGCTGCCAGAGGGACAGGCCATGGCTCTGCCTTCTCCCGGGGACGGCTGCAGGGGGTGCAGGCGCGGGTGCAGCCGGGGGTGCCCAGGGCTGTCCTTCCGAGCAGGGTCCCTGCACCCCCGGGGCTGTGTGCTGGGGCAGGGACTCTGCCGCCGGCCAGGGTCAGCACTCAGCCTGCCCGGGGAGCTGCCCACGGCGCCGGGGGGAGCAGCTGTGGGGGGCAGGAGAGACCCCGGCAGGGCAGGGTCCTGCTGCTGTGGAGAGGGTGCTGCCTGGGGCAGGGCTGCTCACAGCCCCACATCACCCCCAGGACAGTTCCAATGATGATTTATAGCTGGAATGTCAAGGCAGGGATTAGTTAAAACATAAGGATCTTTCTTTTTTCTGTGATTATAGTTGTCTTTGTGGAATTTGGGGGGAGAAATGGAAATGGAGTTCTCATGTTTGAGCAGGGCAGCTCAGATCAAGTCGGAGGGACAGAGCAGCTGCCCTCACTCTGCACTAAGCCACAGGCCATCCTCTTGCCTTGCAGGACTCGCTCTGTTCTCCCTGGGTGCAGCAGAAACGCTGAGGGATTCTGACATCCAGGAACACTCACCAGGTGAGATGGAGGGAGCTTCAAAAATCCAAATGTCTCTAACTGCCTTCTGCCGTCCTCGTTCCTCAGCCCTGGCAGTGCAGATGCTGACAGGCCCTTTTGCATTACAAATGCTCACATATCAGAAAGTCGAACACCTGCTCTGGCTCCTGCCCGCAGTGTTTACACAAACTCGCTGCTGCAGAGCAGGGCTGACGCATGGGCAGCCTGTGGGCAGAGGCCCTGCTGCTCAAGGTACATTAATCCAGTGTCAGCTGGAGTTCCAGTAACATAACAGAGGGAAATTGTCCTAGAAAACGAAAAATGGGAGCATGGGTACAGTAGGGAGAGGGGCATTGGGAAATGACACTGATTTTGGTCAGAAGAGTTACCCCTAAATTGTCACTGTTGTTTCCTCCTTTGACAGTCCTCCATGTCCAGAGGCAGCAAATGTCCAACGGCAGCTCCATCACCGAGTTCCTCCTCCTGGCATTCGCAGACAGACGGGAGCTGCAGCTCCTGCACTTCTGGCTCTTCCTGGGCATCTCCCTGGCTGCCCTCCTGGGCAACGGCCTCATCATCACCGCCATCGCCTGTGACCACCGCCTGCACACCCCCATGTACTTCTTCCTCCTCAACCTCTCCCTCCTCGACCTGGGCTCCATCTCCACCACTCTCCCCAAAGCCATGGCCAACTCCCTCTGGCACAACAGGCACATCTCCTACTTGGGGTGTGCTGCACAGCTCTTTTTCTTTCTGTTCTTGATCTCAGCAGAGTTTTATCTCCTCACCATCATGTCCTACGACCGCTACGTTGCCATCTGCAAACCCCTGCACTACGGGACCCTCCTGGGCAGCAGAGCTTGTGTCCACATGGCAGCAGCTGCCTGGGGCACTGGGTTCCTCAATTCTCTCCTGCACACGGCCAACACATTTTCACTGCCTCTATGCCAGGGCAACACCCTGGACCAGTTCTTCTGTGAAATCCCCCAGATCAAGCTCTCCTGCTCACACTCCTACCTCAGGGAAGTTGGGCTTATCATGGTCAGTGCCTGTTTGGCTTTTGGGTGTTTTGTGTTCATTGTGGTGTCCTATGTGCAGATCTTCAGGGCCGTGCTGAGGATCCCCTCTGAGCAGGGACGGCACAAAGCCTTTTCCACGTGCCTCCCTCACCTGGCCGTGGTCTCACTGGTTGTTGGCACTTCATTTTTTGCCCACCTGAAGCCGCCCTCCATCTCCTCCCCATCCCTGGACCTGGTGGTGTCATTTCTGTACTCGGTGGTGCCTCCAGCAGTGAACCCCCTCATCTACAGCATGAGGAACCAGGAGATCAAGGATTCTCTCAGGAAAGTGTTCGGCTGTTTTTCAGCAGCCATAGACTGTCAACCATTCTTTGGAAATGACTCCCAGTATATATCATGATAAATCAAGCATTTATTTCCTTCCTTATATAAATATTTTTTCCTTTTTCCATTTGTGATGATGTGATCTCCAAAGACATTCCATTACACCTTCCCTCCTACTTTAGTATCCACCCTTTTTGTGTGAATCAGGGACTTTGTCCAAAGGAGGAATCATGGACTCTGTGTCTTTAAGAAAAATAAATGAACACCCAAATCTTTGTCTTACATCAATCCTAACCAGGGCAGGAAAAAAGTGAATTTAAACACCTTTCTGGCTGCACCAGCTGAAGACTCTTCTCCTGTTCTGATCTGAAGGGATAGCACGGAGTGGCTGCAGACCCCTCAGGATCTGCTGGAGAGGAGAGCAGGGGACACAGGGTGCCCCTGACCTGCTTCTCCTTGTGCCATGGGTGCCTCCCATCTCTGGGGCTGACCCCTCCCTGCCCCCGAGGAGCTGCTGTGCCCTTCAGAGGGGCTGCGGCTGTGGGGTGAGTGCCCAGAGCACCCTGCAGTGGGCACTGCCTTGGGACTAACTCAGACTGGGCTGTGCCGGGGAGAGAGTTGGAGAGTGAGCAGGGGAGGTGGGAGAGCTTGGCGGGAGCTGGGCTGGGCTGGAAATTACTGGGGATATAAAACCAGGAGCATATAACTGGCACGGTGTGACCTCGCAGGGTGAGGACTCACACCAGGACATTTGTGGTGCAGAGCCAGGGCTTGTGGAAGGGATCGAAGACATGGAGGTGCAGGAGGGAAGGGGCTGCTCTGTGCCCTTGGTGACATGGGCCTTCATCACCCCCCAGTCCCTCCCGTCGGCCATTTCCAGCACTGCCCACTCACGCCGGTTTATGGGCGGTTTTGCTCGGTGCCCATCTCCTTCCTCCTACTGGTCTCGGTGCCTGTGTCAGGGGAGGAGCCAGCCCTGCCCCAGCCTCTCTTCTTGCCCAGACCTTGGCAGCCCCCAGAGCACGGCACTTTGGAACATTTCTGGGACAAAGCTGGGACTTATCTGGGGCCAGGCCATAGGGGTTGCCAAAGCAGGACAGCTGGTGGGGATGGACGCTGAGGTCTGGCAGGGGGGGTCTGCTGGGGGACATTTCCCCCCCCCGAACACACCCTGTCCTGGGCAGTGTCTGATGGGGGGCCGTGGGGGCATGTGTTGGGCACTGGGGCTGCACTGGTGCAGGGATGGGTCACAGGTGGGGGCCATGACACAGCCATCGGGAGGTGGCTGCAAGGACAGGCTGTGAAGGAGGAATTGAGAAATAGGAGCTGAGCTGAGCTGGGGCGTGTGTTTAGGAAAGCCAAAGGTCCCCTGGAGCTGAGGGGCCTGCAGGCAACATCCAGAGCAAAATGCAGAGCTTCAGTCGCTGCGTTTGAGGAAAAGGCTGAACATGGCCCATGGCAGGGGCTGCTGAATGGGGAGGGGGTTTCACAGCAGCAGAGACAGATGGGGATGAGGGGCTCAGCCTTTGCTTTAGTCTTTCCTGAGAAGGTCTCGCAGGCCTCTGCTCAGGGACAGGGCTCCTACTGACAGGCTTCTTCAGCCTGGAGAAGGGGGGGCCGAGGGGCACCGCACAGCCAGGGGGGCCTCCCCTTTTGCACCATGAGGCGAGCCAAGCACGGGAACAAGCGTTGGTCCCCCGGAGAGATTGTGAAGTCCTCTATCCTGGCAGGTTTTCAAGACCCGGATAGACCAAGCCCTAAGGAGCAAAGAGTCCCCGTATACCCGACTCTGCTTTGACTGCAGGGGGAGCCTGGGAGGCACTGCCTGAGACAGCTCTACATCACCCCTGCACCTCGCTGCATCCAGCTTTGACACACACAGAGGCTGGCCATGGTCTGGACCGTGAAGCTTCTACTTGTACATTTTAGTAATCAGGGAAGCTGAATGCCACTGGTGACTGAAATACCTTCCCACTGTTGATGGACAGCAAGGAGTTTCTCCTTCTGGTGCATTCCCATGCCACGTGGATTCCACCTGGGATGAGTATGATAGAAATGCTTAGAAATTATCAGTCAAAATGAAACAAGGAAGAAAGGAGGAGATATAAGAATAATTTTAAATAGAACTTCAGGCATTTATTATGGTTATTCCCTCTTTAAATTACTTTGTTTTGATATACCAATGTTTGGGGGATTTCATGAATATTTTTTTAATTATAATTTTGAAATACAAAAATATTTCCAGGACCAGGGTGGGATGTAGCTGCAGGACACAGCTGCCCTAACTCATAGGGCAGGAGATGCCTGGGGCAGTGCAGGTGCCCTGGGCCCCTCTGCCCGGCCTCTCCCAGCAGCTCCCCAGGGGCTCTGCTCTCCTGCAGGAGATGTCCTGGCCTGGGTGACCGCGGCCAGTCCCAGGGAAATCCGTCAGATCCCCCGGGGCGTCTGCCAGGGGCACTCGATGTCCATGGTGTATTGGTTCTGGCTGAGCTGGAATTGGTTTCCCCTATAGCAGCCCTCACGGTGCTGTGGTTTATGCTGGGAGCTGCAGGGTGTTGGCAGCACCCTGGTGTGGTGGCTGCTGCTGAGCAGGGCTTACACAGCACCAAGGCTCCTTCCGACATTTCCCCCAGTGGGACGGGGTGGGCAAGATCTTGGGAGGGGACACAGCCAGGACAGCTGACCCAAACGACCAAAGGGACATTCCAGACCATGTGACGTCTGCTCAGTGTAAAGCTGGGAGAAAGGAGGAAGGGGGTGGGGTCACCCTTGGTCCTCCGAGGCAACCACTACGCGTATGGGAGCCCTGATCCTGAGAAGGCCCCACATCGCCTGTCCATGGGAAGTAGAGAGTAAATCTGTTTGCTTTTGCTTCCGTGCGCGGACTTTTGCTTTGCTTTGCTTATATTAAAACTGCTTTTGTTTCACCCACAAGGGTTAGTTTATCTTCTTTCCCCTCTTTACCCTGTTGAGAAAACAAAGGGAAGGGGGGGGGGAAGTGATAGAGCGACTTGGTGGATACCTGGCATTTAGCCAGAGTCAAACCATCACAGTCTATTCTGGCGCCCAACGTGGGGCAAAACAACGGCACTTTTATATTAAATGTGCTGTAGCCATAGTAGTTATTAAGCAACAAGCTCTTGTGCTGGTCACGGGCTTGTTTATTGCGCTGCTTATCTTTATTTTGTTAAGCTCGGGAACATGCTGCAAGGAATCGGGAACATCATGAGCGGTTTTATTTTGCAGGCTCCCGAGGTACTTAGTCATCCTTATGTTAGTTCACTGATACTCTTTGTTAATGCTGTTCGCCTGTTGTGGGTTGTGTGGAGCTCGGTATGCTCTTGGTGTAAGAGAACGCAAATTTTGAGTGAATCGGTGCCAAAATGTGCTCTGAGGCGGCCTGTTCCTGGGTGGCAGGGGGAGTGGAAGGAGTTGGGCAGATTCCTAGGACGGTTATCACCTCCTGTAGCCTGGGATCTCACCCCTGAACAGGCAAGCAACCCCACAAAACTGACACATCACCTGATAGAGGGGTGCCTTGCCTATCCCAGTGAGAATCAGCAACTTCTAGCACTGTACTGGGGCCTGGCCTGTGCTTACCGAGCCGCAGTTCAGCACTCTCAAAGGGCTGTGGTTGGCATGGGAACTCAAACAATAACAACAACAGAGATTGCCCCCGTAGTAAAAAAGAAACAATGGACAAGGAGAACAACAGGCCCATACCCTCGATTAATAAGGGAGGAGAAAGAGGAGGAAGAAGCTGGTCCTTCAGCAAAGGCATCAGAAGAGGGAATAACAGAACTGAAACAGGAGGCGGAAACTACCCGGTCCCTGACGTCATCAGAACTGCGAGATCTGCGGCAAGACTACTGCCGCCAGCCGGGTGAGCGGATCGCTGCCTGGCTGCTGCGATGCTGGGATAACGGGGCAGATGCTCAACAGCTGGAAGGGAAGGAAGCCCAACAGCTGGGTTCCCTTGCTAGAAATCGAGGAATTGAAAGGGGAATTGGAAAAGAGACAGCAATTTGCAGTCTGTGGAGACGGCTCCTTTCAAGTGTTAAAGCAAGGTATCCTTTTAAGGAAGATCTTATGGACCACACCCCAGGGAAGTGGGCTACTGCAGATGAAGGTGTCCAGTACCTGAGAGAATTAGCAGTGATGGAAGTCATCTATGGTGATCCAGATAATGATGAAGCCCCTAAAAATCCAGAGGATGTCCCATGCACACGGGCCATGTGGAGGAAGGTGATTAAAGGTGCGCCATCCTCGTATTCTGCCGGCTTGGCCGCAATGTACTACCCAGAAATGGATGCAGGAGAAGGACTAAGATGTACGCCAGCTGTGGAGGCAGTCTCTTCCTGGCTTCAGAACTTTGAAGAGAGTCTTGGTACCTCCTCATCTCTACGGGCGAGTGCCCTGGATGTTAGGAGCTCCCCAAGAAATCATTTCTCTTCTGTCCCAGTCAGGGGGAAAGGGAAGCCAAGGCGCATGACACGTGGCGAACTCTGGTTCTTCCTGCGCGACCAGGGGGAGGACATGAGGAAGTGGGATGGTCAACCCACCTTTAAGTTGGAAGCACGTGTACATGAATTGCGAGGAAAGACCCCTGCCAACAAGAAGACATCTAAGAAGGTTGCTAATGTAGCTGGTGTAAAACCACAAGGAAGTAACCAGCGATCTCCCAGATACAGAAAGACTGAGATCACCTCCCTTGACCCTGAAGAAGGAACCTCCGGCCTGGCACGGCAAGAGTCAGACAGTGAGTACTCCGACCAAGAACAGGAATAGAGGGCCCCTGCCTCCAGCCAGGAGGAGGAAAGGGATGATCGGGTGTATTGGACAGTGTGGATTCGATGGCCTGGCACATCAAATCCACAGAGGTACCAGGCTTTAATTGACACCGGGGCACAACGTACACTAATGCCGTCAAGTTATAGAGGGGCAGAACCTATCTGGATCTCAGGAGTGACAGGGGGCTGTCAAGAACTATCAGTATTGGAGGCCGAGGTTAGCTTGACTGGGGACAAGTGGGAAAAACATCCCATTGTAACTGGCCCAGAAGCCCCTTGCACCTTGGGCATTGACTATCTCAAGAGGGGATACTTCAAAGACCCAAAAGGATACCGATGGGCTTTTGGTGTGGCCAGTGTGAATACAGAAAAGGTAAAACAGTTGTTTAATCTGCCTGGCCTCTCAGAAGATCCTTTTGTTGTGGGACTGTTGCAAGTTGAAGAACAACAGGTGCCAATTGCTATGAGGACCGTGCACCGACGGCAGTATCGTACAAACCGAGACGCTCTGGCTCCCATCCAAGAATTGATTCGTCAACTGGAGAACCAAGGTGTCATCAGTAAGACACATTCGCCTTTTAATAGCCCAATATGGCCAGTGCGAAAGTCTGACGGAGGGTGGAGGTTAACAGTAGACTATCGTGGCCTGAATGAAGTGACGCCACCACTGAGTGCTGCTGTACCAGATATGTTAGAGCTCCAGTATGAACTGGAGTCAAAGGCAGCCCAGTGGTACGCCACAATCGACATTGCCAATGCATTCTTTTCAATTCCTCTGGCAGAAGAGTGCAGGCCACAGTTTGCTTTCACGTGGAGGGGTGTCCAGTATACCTGGAATCGACTGCCCCAGGGGTGGAAGCACAGCCCCGCTATTTGTCATGGACTAATTCAAACTGCACTGGAAAAGGGTGATGCCCCTGAACACCTACAATACATTGATGACATCATTGTGTGGGGCAATGAGGCAGAAGAAGTGTTCAAGAAAGGACAAAGAGTAATTGAGATTCTTCTGAGAGCTGGGTTTGCCATAAAGAAAAGCAAGGTCAAGGGACCAGCACGAGAAATTCAGTTCTTGGGAATAAAATGGCAAGATGGACGCCGTCATGTGCCATTGGATGTTGTCAACAAGATAGCAACTATGTCTCCACCGACCAACAAGAAGGAAACACAAGCTTTCCTAGGACTTGTGGGATTTTGGAGGATGCATATTCCAGGTTACAGTCAGCTTGTGAGCCCTCTCTATCGAGTGACCCGAAAGAAGAACAATTTTCAGTGGGGTCCTGAGCAGCAACAAGCCTTTGAGCACATCAAACAGGAGATCGCTCGGGCGGTAGCTCTTGGGCCTGTTCGGACAGGACCAGCTGTGCAAAATATACTTTACACATCAACTGGGGATCACGGACTCACATGGAGCCTCTGGCAGAAGATACCAGGTGAAACTCGAGGTCGACCATTAGGATTTTGGAGCCGGGGATATCGAGGATCAGAAGCCCACTACACTCCGACTGCAAAGGAGATACTGGCAGCATATGAGGGGATTCGAGCTGCTTCAGAAGTTGTTGGTACAGAAGCACAGCTCCTCTTGGCACCACGGCTGCCTGTATTACATTGGATGTTCAAAGGAAACATCCCTTCCACACACCATGCAACCAGGGCTACCTGGAGTAAATGGGTTGCGTTAATCACGCAATGGGCTTGACAGGAAACCCAACCATCCAGGGATCCTGGAAGAGATCATGGACTGGCCAGAAGGTAGAGATTTTGGAGTGCGGCCTGAGGAGGTGGCTCGTGCCCAAGAGGCACCGCCATATAACGAGTTACCAGAAGATGAGAGGCGTTATGCTCTCTTTACTGATGGATCCTGTCGTGTGGTAGGAAGCCATCGGAAGTGGAAAGCTGCTGTGTGGAGTCCCACAAGACAAGTCGTTGAGGCCACTGAAGGAGAAGGAGAGTCAAGTCAGTTCGCAGAAGTAAAAGCGATCCAACTTGCCCTAAAGATTGCTGAACGGGAAAAGTGGCCAGTACTATATCTCTACACGGACTCCTGGATGGTGGCTAATGCCCTGTGGGGGTGGCTACAGGAGTGGAAGAAGACCAATTGGCAGCGCAGAGGTAAACCCATCTGGGCTGCTGCATTGTGGCAGGACATCGCTGCCCAAGTTGAAAACGTGGCTCTAAAGGTGCGTCACGTAGATGCTCATGTGCCCAAAAGGCGTGCCGCTGAAGAACATCAAAACAATGAGCAAGCAGACAAAGCTGCCAAAATTGAAGTAGCTCGGCTGGACCTGGACTGGGAGCGTAAGGGTGAGCTGTTTGTAGCTCGATGGGCCCATGAAACATCAGGGCATCTTGGCAGAGATGCAACGTACAGATGGGCTCGTGATCGAGGGGTGGACCTGACCATGGAGGCCATCTCACAGGTCACTCACGAATGTGACACATGTGCTGCAATCAAGCGAGCCACACGAGTAAAGTCTCCCTGGAACAGAGGGCGATGGCTGAGTTTTCAATAGGGTGAGGCCTGGCAGATTGACTCTATTGGACCACTGCCATGAACACGCCAAGGCAAGCGCTACATACTCACCATGGTAGAAGCAACTACGGGTTGGCTAGAAACATACCCTGTAAATCATGCCACTGCCCGAAATACCATCTTGGGTCTTGAAAGGCAAATTTTATGGCGACATGGTACTCCTGAAAGAATCGAGTCAGACAACGGGACCCATTTTCGAAATAATCTTATAAACTCCTGGGCAAAGAAACATGGCATTGAGTGGGTGTGTCACATCCCTTATTACCCACAAGCGTCTGGAAAGATTGAAAGATATAATGGACTGTTGAAGACTCTGTTGAGAGCATTGGACAATGGGGGATGGAAGCACTGGGATATA
>NW_027437943.1:0-64175 GCF_965140245.1 Athene noctua | reverse complement strand
TTAACTCTCTGGAGAGGTGGCTGAGGGGTGAAGTTCCTGCTGAATATGAGAGTTCTTGGGCTATGCTTGGCCTGGGGAATGCTGCCAGCTGAGAGGCTGATGAAGGGATCAGAAACAGTGTTGGCTCTTCCCTCAGTGCTGTAGGGGAGGCTGCAGAGGGGGGGGACAGCTCTTGCAGAAGAAGAAGGGCATGCTGCATGGTGGAGACTTTGGTCCCACCACTGGCTTGGAGAGAGCATAAAGGTGTCAAAATGCTTCATCAAAGAGCTCCACAACTAAACCCGTGAAGCTGAAGAGGAGGTTGCGGTGAACCTGGTAGCAAAAAGATATGAAATAGGGAGGAGAGACAAGGTAACTGATTGCCTGGAAAGAGCAAACGCCCACATTTTCGGCCAAAATCGCGTTTCCGGTGAAAACGCACACCACGGCTCTTTCTGAGAAAAAGCAAGCATGGAGGACGAGAATCGCTTTTGCCCTGCGTAGCGTTCCGGGCAGCGGGTAGAACCAGGCAGAGAATTCCCGGCTAGCAGCTTCCCTGTGGCGGGGAAGTGCAAACGTACACGTTTTCGGCCGAAAACGTGTTTTCCGGCGAAAACGCACACCACGGCTCTTTCTGAGAAAAAGCAAGCACGGAGGACGAGAACCGCTTTTGCCCTGCGTAGCGTTCCGGGCAGCGGGTAGAACCAGGCAGAGAATTCCCGGCTAGCAGCTTCCCTGTGGCGGGGAAGTGCAAACGTACACGTTTTCGGCCGAAAACGCACACCACGGCTCTTTCTGAGAAAAAGCAAGCACGGAGGACGAGAACCGCTTTTGCCCTGCGTAGCGTTCCGGGCAGCGGGTAGAACCAGGCAGAGAATTCCCGGCTAGCAGCTTCCCTGTGGCGGGGAAGTGCAAACGTACACGTTTTCGGCCGAAAACGCGTTTTCCGGCCAAAACGCACACCACGGCTCTTTCTGAGAAAAAGCAAGCACGGAGGACGAGAACCGCTTTTGCCCTGCGTAGCGTTCCGGGCAGCGGGTAGAACCAGGCAGAGAATTCCCGGCTAGCAGCTTCCCTGTGGCGGGGAAGTGCAAACGTACACGTTTTCGGCCGAAAACGCGTTTTCCGGCGAAAACGCACACCACGGCTCTTTCTGAGAAAAAGCAAGCACGGAGGACGAGAACCGCTTTTGCCCTGCGTAGCGTTCCGGGCAGCGGGTAGAACCAGGCAGAGAATTCCCGGCTAGCAGCTTCCCTGTGGCGGGGAAGTGCAAACGTACACGTTTTCGGCCGAAAACGGGTTTTCCGGCGAAAACGCACACCACGGCTCTTTCTGAGAAAAAGCAAGCACGGAGGACGAGAACCGCTTTTGCCCTGCGTAGCGTTCCGGGCAGCGGGTAGAACCAGGCAGAGAATTCCCGGCTAGCAGCTTCCCTGTGGCGGGGAAGTGCAAACGTACACGTTTTCGGCCGAAAACGCGTTTTCAGGCGAAAAGGCACACCACGGCTCTTTCTGAGAAAAAGCAAGCACGGAGGACGAGAACCGCTTTTGCCCTGCGTAGCGTTCCGGGCAGCGGGTAGAACCAGGCAGAGAATTCCCGGCTAGCAGCTTCCCTGTGGTGGGCAAGTGCAAACTTACACATTTTCGGACGAAATCGCAGAGCAGGGCATTTTGTGAGAAAAATCAAGCACAGAGGAAGAGAATCGATTTTGCCCTGCGTAGCGTTCGTGCAGCGGGTAGGAACAGGCAGAGAATTCCCGGCTAGCAGCTTCCCTGTGGCGGGGAAGTGCAAACGTACACGTTTTCGGCCGAAAACGCATTTTCCGGCGAAAACGCACACCACGGCTCTTTCTGAGAAAAAGCAAGCACGGAGAACGAGAACCGCTTTTGCCCTGCGTAGCGTTCCGGGGAGCGGGTAGAACCAGGCAGAGAATTCCCGGCTAGCAGCTTCCCTGTGGCGGGGAAGTACAAACGTACACGTTTTCGGCCGAAAACGCGTTTTCCAGCGAAAACGCACACCACGGCTCTTTCTGAGAAAAAGCAAGCACGGAGGACGAGAACCGCTTTTGCCCTGCGTAGCGTTCCGGGCAGCGGGTAGAACCAGGCAGAGAATTCCCGTCTAACAGCTTCCATGTGGCGGGGAAGTGCAAACGTACACGTGTTCGGCCGAAAACGCGTTTTCCGGCCAAAACGCACACCACGGCACTTTCTGAGAAAAAGCAAGCACGGAGGACGAGAACCGCTTTTGCCCTGCGTAGAGTTCCGGGCAGCGGGTAGAACCAGGCAGAGAATTCCCGGCTAGCAGCTTCCCTGTGGTGGGGAAGTGCAAACGTACACGTTTTCGGCCGAAAACGCGTTTTCCGGCGAAAACGCACACCACGGCTCTTTCTGAGAAAAAGCAAGCACGGAGGACGAGAACCGCTTTTGCCCTGCGTAGCGTTCCGGGCAGCGGGTAGAACCAGGCAGAGAATTCCCGGCTAGCAGCTTCCCTGTGGCGGGGAAGTGCAAACGTACACGTTTTCGGCCGAAAACGCGTTTTCCGGCGAAAACGCACACCACGGCTCTTTCTGAGAAAAAGCAAGCACGGAGGACGAGAACCGCTTTTGCCCTGCATAGCGTTCCGGGCAGCGGGTAGAACCAGGCAGAGAATTCCCGGCTAGCAGCTTCCCTGTGGCGGGGAAGTGCAAACGTCCACGTTTTCGGCCGAAAACGCGTTTTCCGGCGAAAACGCACACCACGGCACTTTCTGAGAAAAAGCAAGCACGGAGGACGAGAACCGCTTTTGCCCTGCGTAGAGTTCCGGGCAGCGGGTAGAACCAGGCAGAGAATTCCCGGCTAGCAGCTTCCCTGTGGCGGGGAAGTGCAAACGTCCACGTTTTCGGCCGAAAACGCGTTTTCCGGCCAAAACGCACACCACGGCTCTTTCTGAGAAAAAGCAAGCACGGAGGACGAGAACCGCTTTTGCCCTGCGTAGCGTTCCGGGCAGCGGGTAGAACCAGGCAGAGAATTCCCGGCTAGCAGCTTCCCTGTGGCGGGGAAGTGCAAACGTACGTTTATTTGGCCGAAAACACGTTTTCCGGTGAAAACGCACACCACGGCTCTTTCTGAGAAAAAGCAAGCACGGAGGACGAGAACCGCTTTTGCCCTGCGTAGCGTTCCGGGCAGCGGGTAGAACCAGGCAGAGAATTCCCGTCTAACAGCTTCCATGTGGCGGGGAAGTGCAAACGTACACGTTTTCGGCCGAAAACGCGTTTTCCGGCCAAAACGCACACCACGGCTCTTTCTGAGAAAAAGCAAGCACGGAGGACGAGAACCGCTTTTGCCCTGCGTAGCGTTCCGGGCAGCGGGTAGAACCAGGCAGAGAATTCCCGTCTAGCAGCTTCCCTGTGGCGGGGAAGTGCAAACGTACACGTTTTCGGCCGAAAACGCGTTTTCCGGCGAAAACGCACACCACGGCTCTTTCTGAGAAAAAGCAAGCACGGAGGACGAGAACCGCTTTTGCCCTGCGTAGCGTTCCGGGCAGCGGGTAGAACCAGGCAGAGAATTCCCGGCTAGCAGCTTCCCTGTGGCGGGGAAGTGCAAACGTACACGTTTTCGGCCGAAAACGCGTTTTCCGGCGAAAACGCACACCACGGCTCTTTCTGAGAAAAAGCAAGCACGGAGGACGAGAACCGCTTTTGCCCTGCATAGCGTTCCGGGCAGCGGGTAGAACCAGGCATAGAATTCCCGGCTAGCAGCTTCCCTGTGGCGGGGAAGTGCAAACGTACACGTTTTCGGCCGAAAACGCGTTTTCCGGCGAAAACGCACACCACGGCTCTTTCTGAGAAAAAGCAAGCACGGAGGACGAGAACCGCTTTTGCCCTGCGTAGCGTTCCGGGCAGCGGGTAGAACCAGGCAGAGAATTCCCGGCTAGCAGCTTCCCTGTGGCGGGGAAGTGCAAACGTACACGTTTTCGGCCGAAAACGCGTTTTCCGGCGAAAACGCACACCACGGCTCTTTCTGAGAAAAAGCAAGCACGGAGGACGAGAACCGCTTTTGCCCTGCGTAGCGTTCCGGGCAGCGGGTAGAACCAGGCAGAGAATTCCCGGCTAGCAGCTTCCCTGTGGCGGGGAAGTGCAAACGTACACGTTTTCGGCCGAAAACGCGTTTTCCGGCGAAAACGCACACCACGGCTCTTTCTGAGAAAAAGCAAGCACGGAGGACGAGAACCGCTTTTGCCCTGCGTAGCGTTCCGGGCAGCGGGTAGAACCAGGCAGAGAATTCCCGGCTAGCAGCTTCCCTGTGGCGGGGAAGTGCAAACGTACACGTTTTCGGCCGAAAACGCGTTTTCCGGCCAAAACGCACACCACGGCTCTTTCTGAGAAAAAGCAAGCACGGAGGACGAGAACCGCTTTTGCCCTGCGTAGCGTTCCGGGCAGCGGGTAGAACCAGGCAGAGAATTCCCGGCTAGCAGCTTCCCTGTGGCGGGGAAGTGCAAACGTACACGTTTTCGGCCGAAAACGCGTTTTCCGGCGAAAACGCACACCACGGCTCTTTCTGAGAAAAAGCAAGCACGGAGGACGAGAACCGCTTTTGCCCTGCGTAGCGTTCCGGGCAGCGGGTAGAACCAGGCAGAGAATTCCCGGCTAGCAGCTTCCCTGTGGCGGGGAAGTGCAAACGTACACGTTTTCGGCCGAAAACGCGTTTTCCGGCGAAAACGCACACCACGGCTCTTTCTGAGAAAAAGCAAGCACGGAGGACGAGAACCGCTTTTGCCCTGCGTAGCGTTCCGGGCAGCGGGTAGAACCAGGCAGAGAATTCCCGGCTAGCAGCTTCCCTGTGGCGGGGAAGTGCAAACGTACACGTTTTCGGCCGAAAACGCACACCACGGCTCTTTCTGAGAAAAAGCAAGCATGGAGGACGAGAACCGCTTTTGCCCTGCGTAGCGTTCCGGGCAGCGGGTAGAACCAGGCAGAGAATTCCCGGCTAGCAGCTTCCCTGTGGCGGGGAAGTGCAAACGTACACGTTTTCGGCCGAAAACGCGTTTTCCGGCGAAAACGCACACCACGGCTCTTTCTGAGAAAAAGCAAGCACGGAGGACGAGAACCGCTTTTGCCCTGCGTAGCGTTCCGGGCAGCGGGTAGAACCAGGCAGAGAATTCCCGGCTAGCAGCTTCCCTGTGGCGGGGAAGTGCAAACGTACACGTTTTCGGCCGAAAACGCGTTTTCCGGCGAAAACGCACACCACGGCTCTTTCTGAGAAAAAGCAAGCACGGAGGACGAGAACCGCTTTTGCCCTGCGTAGCGTTCCAGGCAGCGGGTAGAACCAGGCAGAGAATTCCCGGCTAGCAGCTTCCCTGTGGCGGGGAAGTGCAAACGTACACGTTTTCGGCCGAAAACGCGTTTTCCGGCCAAAATGCACACCACGGCTCTTTCTGAGAAAAAGCAAGCACGGAGGACGAGAACCGCTTTTGCCCTGCGTAGCGTTCCGGGCAGCGGGTAGAACCAGGCAGAGAATTCCCGGCTAGCAGCTTCCCTGTGGCGGGGAACTGCAAACGTACACGTTTTCGGCCGAAAACGCGTTTTCCGGCGAAAACGCACACCACGGCTCTTTCTGAGAAAAAGCAAGCACGGAGGACGAGAACCGCTTTTGCCCTGCGTAGCGTTCCGGGCAGCGGGTAGAACCAGGCAGAGAATTCCCGGCTAGCAGCTTCCCTGTGGCGGGGAAGTGCAAACGTACACGTTTTCGGCCGAAAACGCGTTTTCCGGCGAAAACGCACACCACGGCTCTTTCTGAGAAAAAGCAAGCACGGAGGACGAGAACCGCTTTTGCCCTGCGTAGCGTTCCGGGCAGCGGGTAGAACCAGGCAGAGAATTCCCGGCTAGCAGCTTCCCTGTGGTGGGCAAGTGCAAACTTACACATTTTCGGGCGAAATCGCAGAGCAGGGCATTTTGTGAGAAAAAGCAAGCACAGAGGAAGAGAATCGATTTTGCCCTGCGTAGCGTTCGTGCAGCGGGTAGGACCAGGCAGAGAATTCCCGGCTAGCAGCTTCCCTGTGGCGGGGAAGTGCAAACGTAGACGTTTTCGGCCGAAAACGCATTTTCCGGCGAAAACGCACACCACGGCTCTTTCTGAGAAAAAGCAAGCACGGAGGACGAGAACCGCTTTTGCCCTGCGTAGCGTTCCGGGCAGCGGGTAGAACCAGGCAGAGAATTCCCGGCTAGCAGCTTCCCTGTGGCGGGGAAGTGCAAACGTACACGTTTTCGGCCGAAAACGCGTTTTCCGGCGAAAACGCACACCACGGCTCTTTCTGAGAAAAAGCAAGCACGGAGGACGAGAACCGCTTTTGCCCTGCGTAGCGTTCCGGGCAGCGGGTAGAACCAGGCAGAGAATTCCCGGCTAGCAGCTTCCCTGTGGCGGGGAAGTGCAAACGTACACGTTTTCGGCCGAAAACGGGTTTTCCGGCGAAAACGCACACCACGGCTCTTTCTGAGAAAAAGCAAGCACGGAGGACGAGAACCGCTTTTGCCCTGCGTAGCGTTCCGGGCAGCGGGTAGAACCAGGCAGAGAATTCCCGGCTAGCAGCTTCCCTGTGGCGGGGAAGTGCAAACGTACACGTTTTCGGCCGAAAACGCGTTTTCCGGCGAAAACGCACACCACGGCTCTTTCTGAGAAAAAGCAAGCACGGAGGACGAGAACCGCTTTTGCCCTGCGTAGCGTTCCGGGCAGCGGGTAGAACCAGGCAGAGAATTCCCGGCTAGCAGCTTCCCTGTGGCGGGGAAGTGCAAACGTCCACGTTTTCGGCCGAAAACGCGTTTTCCGGCGAAAACGCACACCACGGCTCTTTCTGAGAAAAAGCAAGCACGGAGGACGAGAACCGCTTTTGCCCTGCGTAGCGTTCCGGGCAGCGGGTAGAACCAGGCAGAGAATTCCCGGCTAGCAGCTTCCCTGTGGCGGGGAAGTGCAAACGTACACGTTTTCGGCCGAAAACGCGTTTTCCGGCGAAAACGCACACCACGGCTCTTTCTGAGAAAAAGCAAGCACGGAGGACGAGAACCGCTTTTGCCCTGCGTAGCGTTCCGGGCAGCGGGTAGAACCAGGCAGAGAATTCCCGGCTAGCAGCTTCCCTGTGGCGGGGAAGTGCAAACGTACACGTTTTCGGCCGAAAACGCGTTTTCCGGCGAAAACGCACACCACGGCTCTTTCTGAGAAAAAGCAAGCACGGAGGACGAGAACCGCTTTTGCCCTGCGTAGCGTTCCGGGCAGCGGGTAGAACCAGGCATAGAATTCCCGGCTAGCAGCTTCCCTGTGGCGGGGAAGTGCAAACGTACACGTTTTCGGCCGAAAACGGGTTTTCCGGCGAAAACGCACACCACGGCTCTTTCTGAGAAAAAGCAAGCACGGAGGACGAGAACCGCTTTTGCCCTGCGTAGCGTTCCGGGCAGCGGGTAGAACCAGGCAGAGAATTCCCGGCTAGCAGCTTCCCTGTGGCGGGGAAGTGCAAACGTACACGTTTTCGGCCGAAAACGCGTTTTCCGGCGAAAACGCACACCACGGCTCTTTCTGAGAAAAGGCAAGCATGGAGGACGAGAACCGCTTTTGCCCTGCGTAGCGTTCCGGGCAGCGGGTAGAACCAGGCAGAGAATTCCCGGCTAGCAGCTTCCCTGTGGTGGGCAAGTGCAAACGTACACATTTTCGGGCGAAATCGCACAGCAGGGCATTTTGTGAGAAAAAGCAAGCACAGAGGAAGAGAATCGATTTTGCCCTGCGTAGCGTTCGTGCAGCGGGTAGGACCAGGCAGAGAATTCCCGGCTAGCAGCTTCCCTGTGGCGGGGAAGTGCAAACGTACACGTTTTCGGCCGAAAACGCGTTTTCCGGCGAAAACGCACACCACGGCTCTTTCTGAGAAAAAGCAAGCACGGAGGACGAGAACCGCTTTTGCCCTGCGTAGCGTTCCGGGCAGCGGGTAGAACCAGGCAGAGAATTCCCGGCTAGCAGCTTCCCTGTGGCGGGGAAGTGCAAACGTACACGTTTTCGGCCGAAAACGCGTTTTCCGGCGAAAACGCACACCACGGCTCTTTCTGAGAAAAAGCAAGCACGGAGGACGAGAACCGCTTTTGCCCTGCGTAGCGTTCCGGGCAGCGGGTAGAACCAGGCAGAGAATTCCCGGCTAGCAGCTTCCCTGTGGCGGGGAAGTGCAAACGTACACGTTTTCGGTCGAAAACGCGTTTTCCGGCGAAAACGCACACCACGGCTCTTTCTGAGAAAAAGCAAGCACGGAGGACGAGAACCGCTTTTGCCCTGCGTAGCGTTAAGGGCAGCGGGTAGAACCAGGCAGAGAATTCCCGGCTAGCAGCTTCCCTGTGGCGGGGAAGTGCAAACGTACACGTTTTCGGCCGAAAACGCGTTTTCCGGCGAAAACGCACAACACGGCTCTTTCTGAGAAAAAGCAAGCACGGAGGACGAGAACCGCTTTTGCCCTGCGTAGCGTTCCGGGCAGCGGGTAGAACCAGGCAGAGAATTCCCGGCTAGCAGCTTCCCTGTGGCGGGGAAGTGCAAACGTACACGTTTTCGGCCAAAAACGCGTTTTCCGGCGAAAACGCACACCACGGCTCTTTCTGTGAAAAAGCAAGCACGGAGGACGAGAACCGCTTTTGCCCTGCGTAGCGTTCCGGGCAGCGGGTAGAACCAGGCAGAGAATTCCCGGCTAGCAGCTTCCCTGTGGCGGGGAAGTGCAAACGTACACGTTTTCGGCCGAAAACGCGTTTTCCGGCGAAAACGCACACCACGGCTCTTTCTGAGAAAAAGCAAGCACGGAGGACGAGAACCGCTTTTGCCCTGCGTAGCGTTCCGGGCAGCGGGTAGAACCAGGCAGAGAATTCCCGGCTAGCAGCTTCCCTGTGGTGGGCAAGTGCAAACTTACACATTTTCGGGCGAAATCGCAGAGCAGGGCATTTTGTGAGAAAAAGCAAGCACAGAGGAAGAGAATCGATTTTGCCCTGCGTAGCGTTCGTGCAGCGGGTAGGACCAGGCAGAGAATTCCCGGCTAGCAGCTTCCCTGTGGCGGGGAAGTGCAAACGTACACGTTTTCGGCCGAAAACGCGTTTTCCGGCGAAAACGCACACCACGGCTCTTTCTGAGAAAAAGCAAGCACGGAGGACGAGAACCGCTTTTGCCCTGCGTATCGTTCCGGGCAGCGGGTAGAACCAGGCAGAGAATTCCCGGCTAGCAGCTTCCCTGTGGCGGGGAAGTGCAAACGTACACGTTTTCGGCCGAAAACGCGTTTTCCGGCCAAAACGCACACCACGGCTCTTTCTGAGAAAAAGCAAGCATGGAGGACGAGAACCGCTTTTGCCCTGCGTAGCGTTCCGGGCAGCGGGTAGAACCAGGCAGAGAATTCCCGGCTAGCAGCTTCCCTGTGGTGGGCAAGTGCAAACGTACACATTTTCGGGCGAAATCGCACAGCAGGGCATTTTGTGAGAAAAAGCAAGCACAGAGGAAGAGAATCGATTTTGCCCTGCGTAGCGTTCGTGCAGCGGGTAGGACCAGGCAGAGAATTCCCGGCTAGCAGCTTCCCTGTGGCGGGGAAGTGCAAACGTACACGTTTTCGGCCGAAAACGCATTTTCCGGCGAAAACGCACACCACGGCTCTTTCTGAGAAAAAGCAAGCACGGAGGACGAGAACCGCTTTTGCCCTGCGTAGCGTTCCGGGCAGCGGGTAGAACCAGGCAGAGAATTCCCGGCTAGCAGCTTCCCTGTGGCGGGGAAGTGCAAACGTACACGTTTTCGGCCGAAAACGCGTTTTCCGGCGAAAACGCACACCACGGGTCTTTCTGAGAAAAAAAGCAAGCACGGAGGACGAGAATCGCTTTTGCCCTGCGTAACGTTACGGATATCGGGTAGAACAAGACAGCGAATTCCCGGCTAGCAGCTTCCCTGTGGCGGGGAATTGCAAACGTACGTTTATTTGTCCGAAAACGCGTTTTCCGGTGAAAACGCACACCACGGCTCTTTCTGAGAAAAAGCAAGCACGGAGGACGAGAACCGCTTTTGCCCTGCGTAGCGTTCCGGGCAGCGGGTAGAACCAGGCAGAGAATTCCCGGCTAGCAGCTTCCCTGTGGCGGGGAATTGCAAACGTACGTTTATTTGTCCGAAAACGCGTTTTCCGGTGAAAACGCACACCACGGCTCTTTCTGAGAAAAAGCAAGCACGGAGGACGAGAACCGCTTTTGCCCTGCGTAGCGTTCCGGGCAGCGGGTAGAACCAGGCAGAGAATTCCCGGCTAGCAGCTTCCCTGTGGTGGGGAAGTGCAAACGTACACGTTTTCGGCCGAAAACGCCTTTTCCGGCGAAAACGCACACCACGGCTCTTTCTGAGGAAAAGCAAGCACGGAGGACGAGAACCGCTTTTGCCCTGCGTAGCGTTCCGGGCAGCGGGTAGAACCAGGCAGAGAATTCCCGGCTAGCAGCTTCCCTGTGGCGGGGAAGAGCAAACGTACACGTTTTCGGCCGAAAACGCGTTTTCCGGCGAAAACGCACACCACAGCTCTTTCTGAGAAAAAGCAAGCACGGAGGACGAGAACCGCTTTTGCCCTGCGTAGCGTTCCGGGCAGCGGGTAGAACCAGGCAGAGAATTCCCGGCTAGCAGCTTCCCTGTGGCGGGGAAGTGCAAAGGTACACGTTTTCGGCCGAAAACGCGTTTTCCGGCGAAAACGCACACCACGGCTCTTTCTGAGAAAAAGCAAGCACGGAGGACGAGAACCGCTTTTGCCCTGCGTAGCGTTCCGGGCAGCGGGTAGAACCAGGCAGAGAATTCCCGGCTAGCAGCTTCCCTGTGGCGAGCAAGTGCAAACGTCCACGTTTTCGGCCGAAAACGCGTTTTCCGGCGAAAACGCACACCACGGCTCTTTCTGAGAAAAAGCAAGCACGGAGGACGAGAACCGCTTTTGCCCTGCGTAGCGTTCCGGGCAGCGGGTAGAACCAGGCAGAGAATTCCCGGCTAGCAGCTTCCCTGTGGCGGGGAAGTGCAAACGTACACATTTTCGGCCGAAAAAGGGTTTTCCGGCGAAAACGCACACCACGGCTCTTTCTGAGAAAAAGCAAGCACGGAGGACGAGAACCGCTTTTGCCCTGCGTAGCGTTCCGGGCAGCGGGTAGAACCAGGCAGAGAATTCCCGGCTAGCAGCTTCCCTGTGGCGGGGAAGTGCAAACGTACACGTTTTCGGCCGAAATCGCAGAGCAGGGCATTTTGTGAGAAAAAGCAAGCACAGAGGAAGAGAATCGATTTTGCCCTGCGTAGCGTTCGTGCAGCGGGTAGGATCAGGTAGAGAATTCCCGGCTAGCAGCTTCCCTGTGGCGGGGAAGTGCAAACGTACACGTTTTCGGCCGAAAACGCGTTTTCCGGCCAAAACGCACACCACGGCTCTTTCTGAGAAAAAGCAAGCACGGAGGACGAGAACCGCTTTAGCCCTGCGTAGCGTTCCGGGCAGCGGGTAGAACAGGCAGAGAATTCCCGGCTAGCAGCTTCCCTGTGGTGGGGAAGTGCAAACTTACACATTTTCGGGCGAAATCGCAGAGCAGGGCATTTTGTGAGAAAAAGCAAGCACAGAGGAAGAGAATCGATTTTGCCCTGCGTAGCGTTCCGGGCAGCGGGTAGGACCAGGCAGAGAATTCCCGGCTAGCAGCTTCCCTGTGGCGGGGAAGTGCAAACGTACACGTTTTCGGCCGAAAACGCGTTTTCCGGCCAAAACGCACACCACGGCTCTTTCTGAGAAAAAGCAAGCACGGAGGACGAGAACCGCTTTTGCCCTGCGTAGCGGTCCGGGCAGCGGGTAGAACCAGGCAGAGAATTCCCGGCTAGCAGCTTCCCTGTGGCGGGGAAGTGCAAACGTACACGTTTTCGGCCGAAAACGCGTTTTCCGGCGAAAACGCACACCACGGCTCTTTCTGAGAAAAAGCAAGCACGGAGGACGAGAACCGCTTTTGCCCTGCGTAGCGTTCCGGGCAGCGGGTAGAACCAGGCAGAGAATTCCCGGCTAGCAGCTTCCCTGTGGCGGGGAAGTGCAAACGTACACGTTTTCGGCCGAAAACGCGTTTTCCGGCGAAAACGCACACCACGGGTCTTTCTGAGAAAAAAAGCAAGCACGGAGGACGAGAATCGCTTTTGCCCTGCGTAGCGTTACGGATAGCGGGTAGAACAAGACAGCGAATTCCCGGCTAGCAGCTTCCCTGTGGCGGGGAATTGCAAACGTACGTTTATTTGTCCGAAAACGCGTTTTCCGGTGAAAACGCACACCACGGCTCTTTCTGAGAAAAAGCAAGCACGGAGGACGAGAACCGCTTTTGCCCTGCGTAGCGTTCCGGGCAGCGGGTAGAACCAGGCATAGAATTCCCGGCTAGCAGCTTCCCTGTGGCGGGGAATTGCAAACGTACGTTTATTTGTCCGAAAACGCGTTTTCCGGTGAAAACGCACACCACGGCTCTTTCTGAGAAAAAGCAAGCACGGAGGACGAGAACCGCTTTTGCCCTGCGTAGCGTTCCGGGCAGCGGGTAGAACCAGGCAGAGAATTCCCGGCTAGCAGCTTCCCTGTGGCGAGCAAGTGCAAACGTACACGTTTTCGGCCGAAAACGCGTTTTCCGGCGAAAACGCACACCACGGCTCTTTCTGAGGAAAAGCAAGCACGGAGGACGAGAACCGCTTTTGCCCTGCGTAGCGTTCCGGGCAGCGGGTAGAACCAGGCAGAGAATTCCCGGCTAGCAGCTTCCCTGTGGTGGGGAAGTGCAAACGTACACGTTTTCGGCCGAAAACGCCTTTTCCGGCGAAAACACACACCACGGCTCTTTCTGAGGAAAAGCAAGCACGGAGGACGAGAACCGCTTTTGCCCTGCGTAGCGTTCCGGGCAGCGGGTAGAACCAGGCAGAGAATTCCCGGCTAGCAGCTTCCCTGTGGCGGGGAAGTGCAAACGTCCACGTTTTCGGCCGAAAACGCGTTTTCCGGCCAAAACGCACACCACGGCTCTTTCTGAGAAAAAGCAAGCACGGAGGACGAGAACCGCTTTTGCCCTGCGTAGCGTTCCGGGCAGCGGGTAGAACCAGGCAGAGAATTCCCGGCTAGCAGCTTCCCTGTGGCGGGGAAGTGCAAACGTACACGTTTTCGGCCGAAAACGGGTTTTCCGGCGAAAACGCACACCACGGCTCTTTCTGAGAAAAAGCAAGCACGGAGGACGAGAACCGCTTTTGCCCTGCGTAGCGTTCCGGGCAGCGGGTAGAACCAGGCAGAGAATTCCCGGCTAGCAGCTTCCCTGTGGCGGGGAAGTGCGAATGTACACGTTTTAGGCCGAAAACGCGTTTTCCGGCGAAAACGCACACCACGGCTCTTTCTGAGAAAAAGCAAGCACGGAGGACGAGAACCGCTTTTGCCCTGCGTAGCGTTCGGGCAGCGGGTAGAACCAGGCAGAGAATTCCCGGCTAGCAGCTTCCCTGTGGCGGGGAAGTGCAAACGTACACGTTTTCGGCCGAAAACGCGTTTTCCGGCGAAAACGCACACCACGGCTCTTTCTGAGAAAAAGCAAGCACGGAGGACGAGAACCGCTTTTGCCCTGCGTAGCGTTCCGGGCAGCGGGTAGAACCAGGCAGAGAATTCCCGGCTAGCAGCTTCCCTGTGGCGGGGAAGTGCAAACGTACACGTTTTCGGCCGAAAACGCGTTTTCCGGCGAAAACGCACACCACGGCTCTTTCTGAGAAAAAGCAAGCACGGAGGACGAGAACTGCTTTTGCCCTGCGTAGCGTTCCGGGCAGCGGGTAGAACCAGGCAGAGAATTCCCGGCTAGCAGCTTCCCTGTGGCGGGGAAGTGCAAACGTACACGTTTTCGGCCGAAAACGCGTTTTCCGGCGAAAACGCACACCACGGCTCTTTCTGAGAAAAAGCAAGCACGGAGGACGAGAACCGCTTTTGCCCTGCGTAGCGTTCCGGGCAGCGGGTAGAACCAGGCAGAGAATTCCCGGCTAGCAGCTTCCCTGTGGTGGGCAAGTGCAAACTTACACATTTTCGGGCGAAATCGCAGAGCAGGGCATTTTGTGAGAAAAAGCAAGCACAGAGGAAGAGAATCGATTTTGCCCTGCGTAGCGTTCCGGGCAGCGGGTAGAACCAGGCAGAGAATTCCCGGCTAGCAGCTTCCCTGTGGCGGGGAAGTGCAAACGTCCACGTTTTCGGCCGAAAACGCGTTTTCCCGCCAAAACGCACACCACGGCTCTTTCAGAGAAAAAGCAAGCACGGAGGACGAGAATCGCTTTTGCCCTGCGTAGAGTTCCGGGCAGCGGGTAGAACCAGGCAGAGAATTCCCGGCTAGCAGCTTCCCTGTGGCGGGGAAGTGCAAACGTACACGTTTTCAGCCGAAAACGCGTTTTCCGGCGAAAACGCACACCACGGCTCTTTCTGAGAAAAAGCAAGCACGGAGGACGAGAACCGCTTTTGCCCTGCGTAGCGTTCCGGGCAGCGGGTAGAACCAGGCAGAGAATTCCCGGCTAGCAGCTTCCCTGTGGCGGGGAAGTGCAAACGTACACGTTTTCGGCCGAAAACGCGTTTTCCGGCGAAAACGCACACCACGGCTCTTTCTGAGAAAAAGCAAGCACGGAGGACGAGAACCGCTTTTGCCCTGCGTAGCGTTCCGGGCAGCGGGTAGAACCAGGCAGAGAATTCCCGGCTAGCAGCTTCCCTGTGGCGGGGAAGTGCAAACGTACACGTTTTCGGCCGAAAACGCGTTTTCCGGCCAAAACGCACACCACGGCTCTTTCTGAGAAAAAGCAAGCACGGAGGACGAGAACCGCTTTTGCCCTGCGTAGCGTTCCGGGCAGCGGGTAGAACCAGGCAGAGAATTCCCGGCTAGCAGCTTCCCTGTGGCGGGGAAGTGCAAACGTACACGTTTTCGGCCGAAAACGGGTTTTCCGGCGAAAACGCACACCACGGCTCTTTCTGAGAAAAAGCAAGCACGGAGGACGAGAACCGCTTTTGCCCTGCGTAGCGTTCCGGGCAGCGGGTAGAACCAGGCAGAGAATTCCCGGCTAGCAGCTTCCCTGTGGCGGGGAAGTGCAAACGTACACGTTTTCGGCCGAAAACGCGTTTTCCGGCGAAAACGCACACCACGGCTCTTTCTGAGAAAAAGCAAGCACGGAGGACGAGAACCGCTTTTGCCCTGCGTAGCGTTCCGGGCAGCGGGTAGAACCAGGCAGAGAATTCCCGGCTAGCAGCTTCCCTGTGGCGGGGAAGTGCAAACGTACACGTTTTCGGCCGAAAACGCGTTTTCCGGCCAAAACGCACACCACGGCTCTTTCTGAGAAAAAGCAAGCACGGAGGACGAGAACCGCTTTTGCCCTGCGTAGCGTTCCGGGCAGCGGGTAGAACCAGGCAGAGAATTCCCGGCTAGCAGCTTCCCTGTGGCGGGGAAGTGCAAACGTACACGTTTTCGGCCGAAAACGCGTTTTCCGGCGAAAACGCACACCACGGCTCTTTCTGAGAAAAAGCAAGCACGGAGGACGAGAACCGCTTTTGCCCTGCGTAGCGTTCCGGGCAGCGGGTAGAACCAGGCAGAGAATTCCCGGCTAGCAGCTTCCCTGTGGCGGGGAAGTGCGAATGTACATGTTTTAGGCCGAAAACGCGTTTTCCGGCGAAAACGCACACCACGGCTCTTTCTGAGAAAAAGCAAGCACGGAGGACGAGAACCGCTTTTGCCCTGCGTAGCGTTCGGGCAGCGGGTAGAACCAGGCAGAGAATTCCCGGCTAGCAGCTTCCCTGTGGCGGGGAAGTGCAAACGTACACGTTTTCGGCCGAAAACGCGTTTTCCGGCGAAAACGCACACCACGGCTCTTTCTGAGAAAAAGCAAGCACGGAGGACGAGAACCGCTTTTGCCCTGCGTAGCGTTCCGGGCAGCGGGTAGAACCAGGCAGAGAATTCCCGGCTAGCAGCTTCCCTGTGGCGGGGAAGTGCGAACGTACACGTTTTCGGCCGAAAACGCGTTTTCCGGCGAAAACGCACACCACGGCTCTTTCTGAGAAAAAGCAAGCACGGAGGACGAGAACCGCTTTTGCCCTGCGTAGCGTTCCTGGAAGCGGGTAGAACCAGGCAGAGAATTCCCGGCTAGCAGCTTCCCTGTGGCGGGGAAGTGCAAACGTACACGTTTTCGGCCGAAAACGCGTTTTCCGGCCAAAACGCACACCACGGCTCTTTCTGAGAAAAAGCAAGCACGGAGGACGAGAACCGCTTTTGCCCTGCGTAGCGTTCCGGGCAGCGGGTAGAACCAGGCAGAGAATTCCCGGCTAGCAGCTTCCCTGTGGCGGGGAAGTGCAAACGTACACGTTTTCGGCCGAAAACGCGTTTTCCGGCGAAAACGCACACCACGGCTCTTTCTGAGAAAAAGCAAGCACGGAGGACGAGAACCGCTTTTGCCCTGCGTAGCGTTCCGGGCAGCGGGTAGAACCAGGCAGAGAATTCCCGGCTAGCAGCTTCCCTGTGGCGGGGAAGTGCAAACGTACACGTTTTCGGGCGAAATCGCAGAGCAGGGCATTTTGTGAGAAAAAGCAAGCACAGAGGAAGAGAATCGATTTTGCCCTGCGTAGCCTTCGTGCAGCGGGTAGGATTAGGCAGAGAATTCCCGGCTAGCAGCTTCCCTGTGGCGGGGAAGTGCAAACGTACACGTTTTCGGCCGAAAACGCATTTTCCGGCGAAAACGCACACCACGGCTGTTTCTGAGAAAAAGCAAGCACGGAGGACGAGAACCGCTTTTGCCCTGCGTAGCGTTACGTATAGAGGGTAGAACAAGACAGCGAATTCGCGGCTAGCAGCTTCCCTGTGGCGGGGAATTGCAAACGTACGTTTATGTGTTCGAAAACGCGTTTTCCGGTGAAAACGCACACCACGGCTCTTTTTGAGAAAAAGCAAGCACGGAGGACGAGAACCGCTTTTGCCCTGCGTAGCGTTCCGGGCAGCGGGTAGAACCAGGCAGAGAATTCCCGGCTAGCAGCTTCCCTGTGGCGGGGAAGTGCAAACGTACACGTTTTCGGCCGAAAACGGGTTTTCCGGCGAAAACGCACACCACGGCTCTTTCTGAGAAAAAGCAAGCACGGAGGACGAGAACCGCTTTTGCCCTGCGTAGCGTTCCGGGCAGCGGGTAGAACCAGGCAGAGAATTCCCGGCTAGCAGCTTCCCTGTGGCGGGGAAGTGCAAACGTACACGTTTTCGGCCGAAAACGCGTTTTCCGGCCAAAACGCACACCACGGCTCTTTCTGAGAAAAAGCAAGCACGGAGGACGAGAACCGCTTTTGCCCTGCGTAGCGTTCCGGGCAGCGGGTAGAACCAGGCAGAGAATTCCCGGCTAGCAGCTTCCCTGTGGCGGGGAAGTGCAAACGTACACGTTTTCGGCCGAAAACGCGTTTTCCGGCCAAAACGCACACCACGGCTCTTTCTGAGAAAAAGCAAGCACGGAGGACGAGAACCGCTTTTGCCCTGCGTAGCGTTCCGGGCAGCGGGTAGAACCAGGCAGAGAATTCCCGGCTAGCAGCTTCCCTGTGGCGGGGAAGTGCAAACGTACACGTTTTCGGCCGAAATCGCGTTTTCCGGCCAAAACGCACACCACGGCTCTTTCTGAGAAAAAGCAAGCACGGAGGACGAGAACCGCTTTTGCCCTGCGTAGCGTTCCGGGCAGCGGGTAGAACCAGGCAGAGAATTCCCGGCTAGCAGCTTCCCTGTGGTGGGCAAGTGCAAACTTACACATTTTCGGGCGAAATCGCAGGGCATTTTGTGAGAAAAAGCAAGCACGGAGGACGAGAACCGCTTTTGCCCTGCGTAGCGTTCGTGCAGCGGGTAGGACCAGGCAGAGAATTCCCGGCTAGCAGCTTCCCTGTGGCGGGGAAGTGCAAACGTACACGTTTTCGGCCGAAAACGCATTTTCCGGCGAAAACGCACACCACGGCTCTTTCTGAGAAAAAGCAAGCACGGAGGACGAGAACCGCTTTTGCCCTGCGTAGCGTTACGGATAGCGGGTAGAACAAGACAGCGAATTCCCGGCTAGCAGCTTCCCTGTGGCGGGGAATTGCAAACGTACGTTTATTTGTCCGAAAACTCGTTTTCAGGTGAAAATGCACACCACGGCTCTTTCTGAGAAAAAGCAAGCACGGAGGACGAGAACCGCTTTTGCCCTGCGTAGCGTTCCGGGCAGCGGGTAGAACCAGGCAGAGAATTCCCGGCTAGCAGCTTCCCTGTGGCGGGGAAGTGCAAACGTCCACGTTTTCGGCCGAAAACGCGTTTTCTGGCCAAAACGCACACCACGGCTCTTTCAGAGAAAAAGCAAGCACGGAGGACGAGAATCGCTTTTGCCCTGCGTAGAGTTCCGGGCAGCGGGTAGAACCAGGCAGAGAATTCCCGGCTAGCAGCTTCCCTGTGGCGGGGAAGTGCAAACGTCCACGTTTTCGGCCGAAATCGCGTTTTCCGGCCAAAACGCACACCACGGCTCTTTCAGAGAAAAAGCAAGCACGGAGGACGAGAATCGCTTTTGCCCTGCGTGGAGTTCCGGGCAGCGGGTAGAACCAGGCAGAGAATTCCCGGCTAGCAGCTTCCCTGTGGCGGGGAAGTGCAAACGTACACGTTTTCAGCCGAAAACGCGTTTTCCGGCGAAAACGCACACCACGGCTCTTTCTGAGAAAAAGCAAGCACGGAGGACGAGAACCGCTTTTGCCCTGCGTAGCGTTCCGGGCAGCGGGTAGAACCAGGCAGAGAATTCCCGGCTAGCAGCTTCCCTGTGGCGGGGAAGTGCAAACGTACACGTTTTCGGCCGAAAACGCGTTTTCCGGCGAAAACGCACACCACGGCTCTTTCTGAGAAAAAGCAAGCACGGAGGACGAGAACCGCTTTTGCCCTGCGTAGCGTTCCGGGCAGCGGGTAGAACCAGGCAGAGAATTCCCGGCTAGCAGCTTCCCTGTGGCGGGGAAGTGCAAACGTACACGTTTTCGGCCGAAAACGCGTTTTCCGGCCAAAACGCACACCACGGCTCTTTCTGAGAAAAAGCAAGCACGGAGGACGAGAACCGCTTTTGCCCTGCGTAGCGTTCCGGGCAGCGGGTAGAACCAGGCAGAGAATTCCCGGCTAGCAGCTTCCCTGTGGCGGGGAAGTGCAAACGTACACGTTTTCGGCCGAAAACGCGTTTTCCGGCGAAAACGCACACCACGGCTCTTTCTGAGAAAAAGCAAGCACGGAGGACGAGAACCGCTTTTGCCCTGCGTAGCGTTCCGGGCAGCGGGTAGAACCAGGCAGAGAATTCCCGGCTAGCAGCTTCCCTGTGGCGGGGAAGTGCAAACGTACACGTTTTCGGCCGAAAACGGGTTTTCCGGCGAAAACGCACACCACGGCTCTTTCTGAGAAAAAGCAAGCACGGAGGACGAGAACCGCTTTTGCCCTGCGTAGCGTTCCGGGCAGCGGGTAGAACCAGGCAGAGAATTCCCGGCTAGCAGCTTCCCTGTGGCGGGGAAGTGCAAACGTACACGTTTTCGGCCGAAAACGCGTTTTCCGGCGAAAACGCACACCACGGCTCTTTCTGAGAAAAAGCAAGCACGGAGGACGAGAACCGCTTTTGCCCTGCGTAGCGTTCGGGGAGCGGGTAGAACCAGGCAGAGAATTCCCGGCTAGCAGCTTCCCTGTGGCGGGGAAGTGCAAACGTACACGTTTTCGGCCGAAAACGCGTTTTCCGGCGAAAACGCACACCACGGCTCTTTCTGAGAAAAAGCAAGCACGGAGGACGAGAACCGCTTTTGCCCTGCGTAGCGTTCCGGGCAGCGGGTAGAACCAGGCAGAGAATTCCCGGCTAGCAGCTTCCCTGTGGCGGGGAAGTGCAAACGTACACGTTTTCGGCCGAAAACGCGTTTTCCGGCGAAAACGCACACCACGGCTCTTTCTGAGAAAAAGCAAGCACGGAGGACGAGAACTGCTTTTGCCCTGCGTAGCGTTCCGGGCAGCGGGTAGAACCAGGCAGAGAATTCCCGGCTAGCAGCTTCCCTGTGGCGGGGAAGTGCAAACGTACACGTTTTCGGCCGAAAACGGGTTTTCCGGCGAAAACGCACACCACGGCTCTTTCTGAGAAAAAGCAAGCACGGAGGACGAGAACCGCTTTTGCCCTGCGTAGCGTTCCGGGCAGCGGGTAGAACCAGGCAGAGAATTCCCGGCTAGCAGCTTCCCTGTGGTGGGCAAGTGCAAACTTACACATTTTCGGGCGAAATCGCAGAGCAGGGCATTTTGTGAGAAAAAGCAAGCACAGAGGAAGAGAATCGATTTTGCCCTGCGTAGCGTTCCGGGCAGCGGGTAGAACCAGGCAGAGAATTCCCGGCTAGCAGCTTCCCTGTGGCGGGGAAGTGCAAACGTCCACGTTTTCGGCCGAAAACGCGTTTTCCCACCAAAACGCACACCACGGCTCTTTCAGAGAAAAAGCAAGCACGGAGGACGAGAATCGCTTTTGCCCTGCGTAGAGTTCCGGGCAGCGGGTAGAACCAGGCAGAGAATTCCCGGCTAGCAGCTTCCCTGTGGCGGGGAAGTGCAAACGTACACGTTTTCAGCCGAAAACGCGTTTTCCGGCGAAAACACACACCACGGCTCTTTCTGAGAAAAAGCAAGCACGGAGGACGAGAACCGCTTTTGCCCTGCGTAGCGTTCCGGGCAGCGGGTAGAACCAGGCAGAGAATTCCCGGCTAGCAGCTTCCCTGTGGCGGGGAAGTGCAAACGTACACGTTTTCGGCCGAAAACGCGTTTTCCGGCGAAAACGCACACCACGGCTCTTTCTGAGAAAAAGCAAGCACGGAGGACGAGAACCGCTTTTGCCCTGCGTAGCGTTCCGGGCAGCGGGTAGAACCAGGCAGAGAATTCCCGGCTAGCAGCTTCCCTGTGGCGGGGAAGTGCAAACGTACACGTTTTCGGCCGAAAACGCGTTTTCCGGCCAAAACGCACACCACGGCTCTTTCTGAGAAAAAGCAAGCACGGAGGACGAGAACCGCTTTTGCCCTGCGTAGCGTTCCGGGCAGCGGGTAGAACCAGGCAGAGAATTCCCGGCTAGCAGCTTCCCTGTGGCGGGGAAGTGCAAACGTACACGTTTTCGGCCGAAAACGCGTTTTCCGGCGAAAACGCACACCACGGCTCTTTCTGAGAAAAAGCAAGCACGGAGGACGAGAACCGCTTTTGCCCTGCGTAGCGTTCCGGGCAGCGGGTAGAACCAGGCAGAGAATTCCCGGTTAGCAGCTTCCCTGTGGCGGGGAAGTGCAAACGTACACGTTTTCGGCCGAAAACGCGTTTTCCGGCGAAAACGCACACCACGGCTCTTTCTGAGAAAAAGCAAGCACGGAGGACGAGAACCGCTTTTGCCCTGCGTAGCGTTCCGGGCAGCGGGTAGAACCAGGCAGAGAATTCCCGGCTAGCAGCTTCCCTGTGGCGGGGAAGTGCAAACGTACACGTTTTCGGCTGAAAACGCGTTTTCCGGCGAAAACGCACACCACGGCTCTTTCTGAGAAAAAGCAAGCACGGAGGACGAGAACCGCTTTTGCCCTGCGTAGCGTTCCGGGCAGCGGGTAGAACCAGGCAGAGAATTCCCGGCTAGCAGCTTCCCTGTGGCGGGGAAGTGCAAACGTACACGTTTTAGGCCGAAAACGCGTTTTCCGGCCAAAACGCACACCACGGCTCTTTCTGAGAAAAAGCAAGCACGGAGGACGAGAACCGCTTTTGCCCTGCGTAGCGTTCCGGGCAGCGGGTAGAACCAGGCAGAGAATTCCCGGCTAGCAGCTTCCCTGTGGCGGGGAAGTGCGAATGTACATGTTTTAGGCCGAAAACGCGTTTTCCGGCGAAAACGCACACCACGGCTCTTTCTGTGACAAAGCAAGCACGGAGGACGAGAACCGCTTTTGCCCTGCGTAGCGTTCCGGGCAGCGGGTAGAACCAGGCAGAGAATTCCCCGCTAGCAGCTTCCCTGTGGCGGGGAAGTGCAAACGTACACGTTTTCGGCCGAAAACGCGTTTTCAAGCGAAAACGCACACCACGGCTCTTTCTGAGAAAAAGCAAGCACGGAGGACGAGAACCGCTTTTGCCCTGCGTAGCGTTCCGGGCAGCGGGTAGAACCAGGCAGAGAATTCCCGGCTAGCAGCTTCCCTGTGGCGGGGAAGTGCGAACGTACACGTTTTCGGCCGAAAACGCGTTTTCCGGCGAAAACGCACACCACGGCTCTTTCTGAGAAAAAGCAAGCACGGAGGACGAGAACCGCTTTTGCCCTGCGTAGCGTTCCGGGCAGCGGGTAGAACCAGGCAGAGAATTCCCGGCTAGCAGCTTCCCTGTGGCGGGGAAGTGCAAACGTACACGTTTTCGGCCGAAAACGCGTTTTCCGGCGAAAACGCACACCACGGCTCTTTCTGAGAAAAAGCAAGCACGGAGGACGAGAACCGCTTTTGCCCTGTGTAGCGTTCCGGGCAGCGGGTAGAACCAGGCAGAGAATTCCCGGCTAGCAGCTTCCCTGTGGCGGGGAAGTGCAAACGTACACGTTTTCGGCCGAAAACGCGTTTTCCGGCGAAAACGCACACCACGGCTCTTTCTGAGAAAAAGCAAGCACGGAGGACGAGAACCGCTTTTGCCCTGCGTAGCGTTCCGGGCAGCGGGTAGAACCAGGCAGAGAATTCCCGGCTAGCAGCTTCCCTGTGGCGGGGAAGTGCAAACGTACACGTTTTCGGCCGAAAACGCGTTTTCCGGCGAAAACGCACACCACGGCTCTTTCTGAGAAAAAGCAAGCACGGAGGACGAGAACCGCTTTTGCCCTGCGTAGCGTTCCGGGCAGCGGGTAGAACCAGGCAGAGAATTCCCGGCTAGCAGCTTCCCTGTGGCGGGGAAGTGCAAACGTACACGTTTTCGGCCGAAAACGCGTTTTCCGGCGAAAACGCACACCACGGCTCTTTCTGAGAAAAAGCAAGCACGGAGGACGAGAACCGCTTTTGCCCTGCGTAGCGTTCCGGGCAGCGGGTAGAACCAGGCAGAGAATTCCCGGCTAGCAGCTTCCCTGTGGCGGGGAAGTGCAAACGTACACGTTTTCGGCCGAAAACGCGTTTTCCGGCGAAAACGCACACCACGGCTCTTTCTGAGAAAAAGCAAGCACGGAGGACGAGAACCGCTTTTGCCCTGCGTAGCGTTCCGGGCAGCGGGTAGAACCAGGCAGAGAATTCCCGGCTAGCAGCTTCCCTGTGGCGGGGAAGTGCAAACGTACACGTTTTCGGCCGAAAACGCGTTTTCCGGCGAAAACGCACACCACGGCTCTTTCTGAGAAAAAGCAAGCACGGAGGACGAGAACCGCTTTTGCCCTGCGTAGCGTTCCGGGCAGCGGGTAGAACCAGGCAGAGAATTCCCGGCTAGCAGCTTCCCTGTGGCGGGGAAGTGCAAACGTACACGTTTTCGGCCGAAAACGCGTTTTCCGGCGAAAACGCACACCACGGCTCTTTCTGAGAAAAAGCAAGCACGGAGGACGAGAACCGCTTTTGCCCTGCGTAGCGTTCCGGGCAGCGGGTAGAACCAGGCAGAGAATTCCCGGCTAGCAGCTTCCCTGTGGCGGGGAAGTGCAAACGTACACGTTTTCGGCCGAAAACGCGTTTTCCGGCGAAAACGCACACCACGGCTCTTTCTGAGAAAAAGCAAGCACGGAGGACGAGAACCGCTTTTGCCCTGCGTAGCGTTCCGGGCAGCGGGTAGAACCAGGCAGAGAATTCCCGGCTAGCAGCTTCCCTGTGGCGGGGAAGTGCAAACGTACACGTTTTCGGCCGAAAACGCGTTTTCCGGCGAAAACGCACACCACGGCTCTTTCTGAGAAAAAGCAAGCACGGAGGACGAGAACCGCTTTTGCCCTGCGTAGCGTTCCGGGCAGCGGGTAGAACCAGGCAGAGAATTCCCGGCTAGCAGCTTCCCTGTGGCGGGGAAGTGCAAACGTACACGTTTTCGGCCGAAAACGCGTTTTCCGGCGAAAACGCACACCACGGCTCTTTCTGAGAAAAAGCAAGCACGGAGGACGAGAACCGCTTTTGCCCTGTGTAGCGTTCCGGGCAGCGGGTAGAACCAGGCAGAGAATTCCCGGCTAGCAGCTTCCCTGTGGCGGGGAAGTGCAAACGTACACGTTTTCGGCCGAAAACGCGTTTTCCGGCGAAAACGCACACCACGGCTCTTTCTGTGAAAAAGCAAGCACGGAGGACGAGAACCGCTTTTGCCCTGCGTAGCGTTCCTGGCAGCGGGTAGAACCAGGCAGAGAATTCCCGGCTAGCAGCTTCCCTGTGGCGGGGAAGTGCAAACGTACACGTTTTAGGCCGAAAACGCGTTTTCCGGACAAAACGCACACCACGGCTCTTTCTGAGAAAAAGCAAGCACGGAGGACGAGAACTGCTTTTGCCCTGCGTAGCGTTCCGGGCAGCGGGTAGAACCAGGCAGAGAATTCCCGGCTAGCAGCTTCCCTGTGGCGGGGAAGTGCAAACGTACACGTTTTCGGCCGAAAAAGCGTTTTCCGGCGAAAACGCACACCACGGCTCTTTCTGAGAAAAAGCAAGCACGGAGGACGAGAACCGCTTTTGCCCTGCGTAGCGTTCCGGGCAGCGGGTAGAACCAGGCAGAGAATTCCCGGCTAGCAGCTTCCCTGTGGCGGGGAAGTGCAAACGTACACGTTTTCGGCCGAAAACGCGTTTTCCGGCGAAAACGCACACCACGGCTCTTTCTGTGAAAAAGCAAGCACGGAGGACGAGAACCGCTTTTGCCCTGCGTAGCGTTCCGGGCAGCGGGTAGAACCAGGCAGAGAATTCCCGGCTAGCAGCTTCCCTGTGGCGGGGAAGTGCAAACGTACACGTTTTCGGCCGAAAACGCGTTTTCCGGCGAAAACATACACCACGGCTCTTTCTGAGAAAAAGCAAGCACGGAGGACGAGAACCGCTTTTGCCCTGCGTAGCGTTCCGGGCAGCGGGTAGAACCAGGCAGAGAATTCCCGGCTAGCAGCTTCCCTGTGGCGGGGAAGTGCAAACGTACACGTTTTCGGCCGAAAACGCGTTTTCCGGCGAAAACGCACACCACGGCTCTTTCTGAGAAAAAGCAAGCACGGAGGACGAGAACCGCTTTTGCCCTGCGTAGCGTTCCGGGCAGCGGGTAGAACCAGGCAGAGAATTCCCGGCTAGCAGCTTCCCTGTGGCGGGGAAGTGCAAACGTACACGTTTTCGGCCGAAAACGCGTTTTCCGGCCAAAACGCACACCACGGCTCTTTCTGAGAAAAAGCAAGCACGGAGGACGAGAACCGCTTTTGCCCTGCGTAGCGTTCCGGGCAGCGGGTAGAACCAGGCAGAGAATTCCCGGCTAGCAGCTTCCCTGTGGCGGGGAAGTGCAAACGTACACGTTTTCGGCCGAAAACGCGTTTTCCGGCCAAAACGCACACCACGGCTCTTTCTGAGAAAAAGCAAGCACGGAGGACGAGAACCGCTTTTGCCCTGCGTAGCGTTCCGGGCAGCGGGTAGAACCAGGCAGAGAATTCCCGGCTAGCAGCTTCCCTGTGGCGGGGAAGTGCAAACGTACACGTTTTCGGCCGAAAACGCGTTTTCCGGCGAAAACGCACACCACGGCTCTTTCTGAGAAAAAGCAAGCACGGAGGACGAGAACCGCTTTTGCCCTGCGTAGCGTTCTGGGCAGCGGGTAGAACCAGGCAGAGAATTCCCGGCTAGCAGCTTCCCTGTGGCGGGGAAGTGCAAACGTACACGTTTTCGGCCGAAAACGCGTTTTCCGGCGAAAACGCACACCACGGCTCTTTCTGAGAAAAAGCAAGCACGGAGGACGAGAACCGCTTTTGCCCTGCGTAGCGTTCCGGGCAGCGGGTAGAACCAGGCAGAGAATTCCCGGCTAGCAGCTTCCCTGTGGCGGGGAAGTGCAAACGTACACGTTTTCGGCCGAAAACGCGTTTTCCGGCGAAAACGCACACCACGGCTCTTTCTGAGAAAAAGCAAGCACGGAGGACGAGAACCGCTTTTGCCCTGCGTAGCGTTCCGGGCAGCGGGTAGAACCAGGCAGAGAATTCCCGGCTAGCAGCTTCCCTGTGGCGGGGAAGTGCAAACGTACACGTTTTCGGCCGAAAACGCGTTTTCCGGCGAAAACGCACACCACGGCTCTTTCTGAGAAAAAGCAAGCACGGAGGACGAGAACCGCTTTTGCCCTGCGTAGCGTTCCGGGCAGCGGGTAGAACCAGGCAGAGAATTCCCGGCTAGCAGCTTCCCTGTGCCGGGGAAGTGCAAACGTACACGTTTTCGGCCGAAAACGCGTTTTCCGGCGAAAACGCACACCACGGCTCTTTCTGAGAAAAAGCAAGCACGGAGGACGAGAACCGCTTTTGCCCTGCGTAGCGTTCCGGGCAGCGGGTAGAACCAGGCAGAGAATTCCCGGCTAGCAGCTTCCCTGTGGCGGGGAAGTGCAAACGTACACGTTTTCGGCCGAAAACGCGTTTTCCGGCGAAAACGCACACCACGGCTCTTTCTGAGAAAAAGCAAGCACGGAGGACGAGAACCGCTTTTGCCCTGCGTAGCGTTCCGGGCAGCGGGTAGAACCAGGCAGAGAATTCCCGGCTAGCAGCTTCCCTGTGGCGGGGAAGTGCAAACGTACACGTTTTCGGCCGAAAACGCGTTTTCCGGCCAAAACGCACACCACGGCTCTTTCTGAGAAAAAGCAAGCACGGAGGACGAGAACCGCTTTTGCCCTGCGTAGCGTTCCGGGCAGCGGGTAGAACCAGGCAGAGAATTCCCGGCTAGCAGCTTCCCTGTGGCGGGGAAGTGCAAACGTACACGTTTTCGGCCGAAAACGCGTTTTCCGGCGAAAACGCACACCACGGCTCTTACTGAGAAAAAGCAAGCACGGAGGACGAGAACCGCTTTTGCCCTGCGTAGCGTTCCGGGCAGCGGGTAGAACCAGGCAGAGAATTCCCGGCTAGCAGCTTCCCTGTGGCGGGGAAGTGCGAATGTACAAGTTTTCGGCCGAAAACGCGTTTTC
Source organism: Athene noctua (assembly GCF_965140245.1). Lineage (NCBI taxonomy): Eukaryota > Metazoa > Chordata > Aves > Strigiformes > Strigidae > Athene > Athene noctua. The sequence goes on along the minus strand of NW_027437943.1, from coordinate 37,165 downwards.
CGGCGAAAACGCACACCACGGCTCTTTCTGAGAAAAAGCAAGCACGGAGGACGAGAACCGCTTTTGCCCTGCGTAGCGTTCCGGGCAGCGGGTAGAACCAGGCAGAGAATTCCCGGCTAGCAGCTTCCCTGTGGCGGGGAAGTGCAAACGTACACGTTTTCGGCCGAAAACGCGTTTTCCGGCGAAAACGCACACCACGGCTCTTTCTGAGAAAAAGCAAGCACGGAGGACGAGAACCGCTTTTGCCCTGCGTAGCGTTCCGGGCAGCGGGTAGAACCAGGCAGAGAATTCCCGGCTAGCAGCTTCCCTGTGGCGAGGAATGCAAACGTACACGTTTTCGGCCGAAAACGCGTTTTCCGGCCAAAACGCACACCACGGCTCTTTCTGAGAAAAAGCAAGCACGGAGGACGAGAACCGCTTTTGCCCTGCGTAGCGTTCCGGGCAGCGGGTAGAACCAGGCAGAGAATTCCCGGCTAGCAGCTTCCCTGTGGCGGGGAAGTGCAAACGTACACGTTTTCGGCCGAAAACGCGTTTTCCGGCCAAAACGCACACCACGGCTCTTTCTGAGAAAAAGCAAGCACGGAGGACGAGAACCGCTTTTGCCCTGCGTAGCGTTCTGGGCAGCGGGTAGAACCAGGCAGAGAATTCCCGGCTAGCAGCTTCCCTGTGGCGGGGAAGTGCAAACGTACACGTTTTCGGCCGAAAACGCGTTTTCCGGCGAAAACGCACACCACGGCTCTTTCTGAGAAAAAGCAAGCACGGAGGACGAGAACCGCTTTTGCCCTGCGTAGCGTTCCGGGCAGCGGGTAGAACCAGGCAGAGAATTCCCGGCTAGCAGCTTCCCTGTGGCGGGGAAGTGCAAACGTACACGTTTTCGGCCGAAAACGCGTTTTCCGGCGAAAACGCACACCACGGCTCTTTCTGAGAAAAAGCAAGCACGGAGGACGAGAACCGCTTTTGCCCTGCGTAGCGTTCCGGGCAGCGGGTAGAACCAGGCAGAGAATTCCCGGCTAGCAGCTTCCCTGTGGCGGGGAAGTGCAAACGTACACGTTTTCGGCCGAAAACGCGTTTTCCGGCGAAAACGCACACCACGGCTCTTTCTGAGAAAAAGCAAGCACGGAGGACGAGAACCGCTTTTGCCCTGCGTAGCGTTCCGGGCAGCGGGTAGAACCAGGCAGAGAATTCCCGGCTAGCAGCTTCCCTGTGCCGGGGAAGTGCAAACGTACACGTTTTCGGCCGAAAACGCGTTTTCCGGCGAAAACGCACACCACGGCTCTTTCTGAGAAAAAGCAAGCACGGAGGACGAGAACCGCTTTTGCCCTGCGTAGCGTTCCGGGCAGCGGGTAGAACCAGGCAGAGAATTCCCGGCTAGCAGCTTCCCTGTGGCGGGGAAGTGCAAACGTACACGTTTTCGGCCGAAAACGCGTTTTCCGGCGAAAACGCACACCACGGCTCTTTCTGAGAAAAAGCAAGCACGGAGGACGAGAACCGCTTTTGCCCTGCGTAGCGTTCCGGGCAGCGGGTAGAACCAGGCAGAGAATTCCCGGCTAGCAGCTTCCCTGTGGCGGGGAAGTGCAAACGTACACGTTTTCGGCCGAAAACGCGTTTTCCGGCCAAAACGCACACCACGGCTCTTTCTGAGAAAAAGCAAGCACGGAGGACGAGAACCGCTTTTGCCCTGCGTAGCGTTCCGGGCAGCGGGTAGAACCAGGCAGAGAATTCCCGGCTAGCAGCTTCCCTGTGGCGGGGAAGTGCAAACGTACACGTTTTCGGCCGAAAACGCGTTTTCCGGCGAAAACGCACACCACGGCTCTTACTGAGAAAAAGCAAGCACGGAGGACGAGAACCGCTTTTGCCCTGCGTAGCGTTCCGGGCAGCGGGTAGAACCAGGCAGAGAATTCCCGGCTAGCAGCTTCCCTGTGGCGGGGAAGTGCGAATGTACAAGTTTTCGGCCGAAAACGCGTTTTCCGGCGAAAACGCACACCACGGCTCTTTCTGAGAAAAAGCAAGCACGGAGGACGAGAACCGCTTTTGCCCTGCGTAGCGTTCCGGGCAGCGGGTAGAACCAGGCAGAGAATTCCCGGCTAGCAGCTTCCCTGTGGCGGGGAAGTGCAAACGTACACGTTTTCGGCCGAAAACGCGTTTTCCGGCGAAAACGCACACCACGGCTCTTTCTGAGAAAAAGCAAGCACGGAGGACGAGAACCGCTTTTGCCCTGCGTAGCGTTCCGGGCAGCGGGTAGAACCAGGCAGAGAATTCCCGGCTAGCAGCTTCCCTGTGGCGAGGAATGCAAACGTACACGTTTTCGGCCGAAAACGCGTTTTCCGGCCAAAACGCACACCACGGCTCTTTCTGAGAAAAAGCAAGCACGGAGGACGAGAACCGCTTTTGCCCTGCGTAGCGTTCCGGGCAGCGGGTAGAACCAGGCAGAGAATTCCCGGCTAGCAGCTTCCCTGTGGCGGGGAAGTGCAAACGTACACGTTTTCGGCCGAAAACGCGTTTTCCGGCCAAAACGCACACCACGGCTCTTTCTGAGAAAAAGCAAGCACGGAGGACGAGAACCGCTTTTGCCCTGCGTAGCGTTCCGGGCAGCGGGTAGAACCAGGCAGAGAATTCCCGGCTAGCAGCTTCCCTGTGGCGGGGAAGTGCAAACGTACACGTTTTCGGCCGAAAACGCGTTTTCCTGCGAAAACGCACACCACGGCTCTTTCTGAGAAAAAGCAAGCACGGAGGACGAGAACCGCTTTTGCCCTGCGTAGCGTTCCGGGCAGCGGGTAGAACCAGGCACAGAATTCCCGGCTAGCAGCTTCCCTGTGGCGGGGAAGTGCAAACGTACACGTTTTCGGCCGAAAACGCGTTTTCCGGCGAAAACGCACACCACGGCTCTTTCTGAGAAAAAGCAAGCACGGAGGACGAGAACCGCTTTTGCCCTGCGTAGCGTTCCGGGCAGCGGGTAGAACCAGGCAGAGAATTCCCGGCTAGCAGCTTCCCTGTGGGGGGGAAGTGCAAACGTACACGTTTTCGGCCGAAAACGCGTTTTCCGGCGAAAACGCACACCACGGCTCTTTCTGAGAAAAAGCAAGCACGGAGGACGAGAACCGCTTTTGCCCTGCGTAGCGTTCCGGGCAGCGGGTAGAACCAGGCAGAGAATTCCCGGCTAGCAGCTTCCCTGTGGCGGGGAAGTGCAAACGTACACGTTTTCGGCCGAAAACGCGTTTTCCGGCCAAAACGCACACCACGGCTCTTTCTGAGAAAAAGCAAGCACGGAGGACGAGAACCGCTTTTGCCCTGCGTAGCGTTCCGGGCAGCGGGTAGAACCAGGCAGAGAATTCCCGGCTAGCAGCTTCCCTGTGGCGGGGAAGTGCAAACGTACACGTTTTCGGCCGAAAACGCGTTTTCCGGCGAAAACGCACACCACGGCTCTTTCTGAGAAAAAGCAAGCACGGAGGACGAGAACCGCTTTTGCCCTGCGTAGCGTTCCGGGCAGCGGGTAGAACCAGGCAGAGAATTCCCGGCTAGCAGCTTCCCTGTGGCGGGGAAGTGCAAACGTACACGTTTTCGGCCGAAAACGCGTTTTCCGGCCAAAACGCACACCACGGCTCTTTCTGAGAAAAAGCAAGCACGGAGGACGAGAACCGCTTTTGCCCTGCGTAGCGTTCCGGGCAGCGGGTAGAACCAGGCAGAGAATTCCCGGCTAGCAGCTTCCCTGTGGCGGGGAAGTGCAAACGTACACGTTTTCGGCCGAAAACGCGTTTTCCGGCGAAAACGCACACCACGGCTCTTTCTGAGAAAAAGCAAGCACGGAGGACGAGAACCGCTTTTGCCCTGCGTAGCGTTCCGGGCAGCGGGTAGAACCAGGCAGAGAATTCCCGGCTAGCAGCTTCCCTGTGGCGGGGAAGTGCAAACGTACACGTTTTCGGCCGAAAACGCGTTTTCCGGCGAAAACGCACACCACGGCTCTTTCTGAGAAAAAGCAAGCACGGAGGACGAGAACCGCTTTTGCCCTGCGTAGCGTTCCGGGCAGCGGGTAGAACCAGGCAGAGAATTCCCGGCTAGCAGCTTCCCTGTGGCGGGGAAGTGCAAACGTACACGTTTTCGGCCGAAAACTCGTTTTCCGGCCAAAACGCATACCACGGCTCTTACTGAGAAAAAGCAAGCACGGAGGACGAGAACCGCTTTTGCCCTGCGTAGCGTTCCGGGCAGCGGGTAGAACCAGGCAGAGAATTCCCGGCTAGCAGCTTCCCTGTGGCGGGGAAGTGCAAACGTACACGTTTTCGGCCGAAAACGCGTTTTCCGGCCAAAACGCACACCACGGCTCTTTCTGAGAAAAAGCAAGCACGGAGGACGAGAACCGCTTTTGCCCTGCGTAGCGTTCCGGGCAGCGGGTAGAACCAGGCAGAGAATTCCCGGCTAGCAGCTTCCCTGTGGCGGGGAAGTGCAAACGTACACGTTTTCGGCCGAAAACGCGTTTTCCGGCGAAAACGCACACCACGGCTCTTTCTGAGAAAAAGCAAGCACGGAGGACGAGAACCGCTTTTGCCCTGCGTAGCGTTCCGGGCAGCGGGTAGAACCAGGCAGAGAATTCCCGGCTAGCAGCTTCCCTGTGGCGGGGAAGTGCAAACGTACACGTTTTCGGCCGAAAACGCGTTTTCCGGCGAAAACGCACACCACGGCTCTTTCTGAGAAAAAGCAAGCACGGAGGACGAGAACCGCTTTTGCCCTGCGTAGCGTTCCGGGCAGCGGGTAGAACCAGGCAGAGAATTCCCGGCTAGCAGCTTCCCTGTGGCGGGGAAGTGCAAACGTACACGTTTTCGGCCGAAAACGCGTTTTCCGGCGAAAACGCACACCACGGCTCTTTCTGAGAAAAAGCAAGCACGGAGGACGAGAACCGCTTTTGCCCTGCGTAGCGTTCCGGGCAGCGGGTAGAACCAGGCAGAGAATTCCCGGCTAGCAGCTTCCCTGTGGCGGGGAAGTGCAAACGTACACGTTTTCGGCCGAAAATGCGTTTTCCGGCGAAAACGCACACCACGGCTCTTTCTGAGAAAAAGCAAGCACGGAGGACGAGAACCGCTTTTGCCCTGCGTAGCGTTCCGGGCAGCGGGTAGAACCAGGCAGAGAATTCCCGGCTAGCAGCTTCCCTGTGGCGGGGAAGTGCAAACGTACACGTTTTCGGCCGAAAACGCGTTTTCCGGCCAAAACGCACACCACGGCTCTTTCTGAGAAAAAGCAAGCACGGAGGATGAGAACCGCTTTTGCCCTGCGTAGCGTTCCGGGCAGCGGGTAGAACCAGGCAGAGAATTCCCGGCTAGCAGCTTCCCTGTGGCGGGGAAGTGCAAACGTACACGTTTTAGTCCGAAAACGCGTTTTCCGGCGAAAACGCACACCACGGCTCTTTCTGAGGAAAAGCAAGCACGGAGGACGAGAACCGCTTTTGCCCTGCGTAGCGTTCCGGGCAGCGGGTAGAACCAGGCAGAGAATTCCCGGCTAGCAGCTTCCCTGTGCCGGGGAAGTGCAAACGTACACGTTTTCGGCCGAAAACGCGTTTTCCGGCGAAAACGCACACCACGGCTCTTTCTGAGAAAAAGCAAGCACGGAGGACGAGAACCGCTTTTGCCCTGCGTAGCGTTCCGGGCAGCGGGTAGAACCAGGCAGAGAATTCCCGGCTAGCAGCTTCCCTGTGGCGGGGAAGTACAAACGTACACGTTTTCGGCCGAAAACGCGTTTTCCGGCGAAAACGCACACCACGGCTCTTTCTGAGAAAAAGCAAGCACGGAGGACGAGAACCGCTTTTGCCCTGCGTAGCGTTGCGGGCAGCGGGTAGAACCAGGCAGAGAATTCCCGGCTAGCAGCTTCCCTGTGCCGGGGAAGTGCAAACGTACACGTTTTCGGCCGAAAACGCGTTTTCCGGCGAAAACGCACACCACGGCTCTTTCTGAGGAAAAGCAAGCACGGAGGACGAGAACCGCTTTTGCCCTGCGTAGCGTTCCGGGCAGCGGGTAGAACCAGGCAGAGAATTCCCGGCTAGCAGCTTCCCTGTGGCGGGGAAGTGCAAACGTACACGTTTTCGGCCGAAAACGCGTTTTCCGGCGAAAACGCACACCACGGCTCTTTCTGAGAAAAAGCAAGCACGGAGGACGAGAACCGCTTTTGCCCTGCATAGCGTTCCGGGCAGCGGGTAGAACCAGGCAGAGAATTCCCGGCTAGCAGCTTCCCTGTGGCGGGGAAGTGCAAACGTACACGTTTTAGGCCGAAAACGCGTTTTCCGGCGAAAACGCACACCACGGCTCTTTCTGAGGAAAAGCAAGCACGGAGGACGAGAACCGCTTTTGCCCTGCGTAGCGTTCCGGGCAGCGGGTAGAACCAGGCAGAGAATTCCCGGCTAGCAGCTTCCCTGTGGCGGGGAAGTGCAAACGTACACGTTTTCGGCCGAAAACGCGTTTTCCGGCCAAAACGCACACCACGGCTCTTTCTGAGAAAAAGCAAGCACGGAGGACGAGAACCGCCTTTGCCCTGCGTAGCGTTCCGGGCAGCGGGTAGAACCAGGCAGAGAATTCCCGGCTAGCAGCTTCCCTGTGGCGGGGAAGTGCAAACGTACACGTTTTAGGCCGAAAACGCGTTTTCCGGCGAAAACGCACACCACGGCTCTTTCTGAGAAAAAGCAAGCACGGAGGACGAGAACCGCTTTTGCCCTGCGTAGCGTTCCGGGCAGCGGGTAGAACCAGGCAGAGAATTCCCGGCTAGCAGCTTCCCTGTGGCGGGGAAGTGCAAACGTACACGTTTTCGGCCGAAAACGCGTTTTCCGGCGAAAACGCACACCACGGCTCTTTCTGAGAAAAAGCAAGCACGGAGGACGAGAACCGCTTTTGCCCTGCGTAGCGTTCCGGGCAGCGGGTAGAACCAGGCAGAGAATTCCTGGCTAGCAGCTTCCCTGTGGCGGGGAAGTGCAAACGTACACGTTTTCGGCCGAAAACGCGTTTTCCGGCGAAAACGCACACCACGGCTCTTTCTGAGGAAAAGCAAGCACGGAGGACGAGAACCGCTTTTGCCCTGCGTAGCGTTCCGGGCAGCGGGTAGAACCAGGCAGAGAATTCCCGGCTAGCAGCTTCCCTGTGGCGGGGAAGTGCAAACGTACACGTTTTCGGCCGAAAACGCGTTTTCCGGCGAAAACGCACACCACGGCTCTTTCTGAGGAAAAGCAAGCACGGAGGACGAGAACCGCTTTTGCCCTGCGTAGCGTTCCGGGCAGCAGGTAGAACCAGGCAGAGAATTCCCGGCTAGCAGCTTCCCTGTGGCGGGGAAGTGCAAACGTACACGTTTTCGGCCGAAAACGCGTTTTCCGGCGAAAACGCACACCACGGCTCTTTCTGAGAAAAAGCAAGCACGGAGGACGAGAACCGCTTTTGCCCTGCGTAGCGTTCCGGGCAGCGGGTAGAACCAGGCAGAGAATTCCCGGCTAGCAGCTTCCCTGTGGCGGGGAAGTGCAAACGTACACGTTTTAGGCCGAAAACGCGTTTTCCGGCGAAAACGCACACCACGGCTCTTTCTGAGGAAAAGCAAGCACGGAGGACGAGAACCGCTTTTGCCCTGCGTAGCGTTCCGGGCAGCGGGTAGAACCAGGCAGAGAATTCCCGGCTAGCAGCTTCCCTGTGGCGGGGAAGTGCAAACGTACACGTTTTCGGCCGAAAACGTGTTTTCCGGCCAAAACGCACACCACGGCTCTTTCTGAGAAAAAGCAAGCACGGAGGACGAGAACCGCTTTTGCCCTGCGTAGCGTTCCGGGCAGCGGGTAGAACCAGGCAGAGAATTCCCGGCTAGCAGCTTCCCTGTGGCGGGGAAGTGCAAACGTACACGTTTTCGGCCGAAAACGCGTTTTCCGGCCAAAACGCACACCACGGCTCTTTCTGAGAAAAAGCAAGCACGGAGGACGAGAACCGCTTTTGCCCTGCGTAGCGTTCCGGGCACCGGGTAGAACCAGGCAGAGAATTCCCGGCTAGCAGCTTCCCTGTGCCGGGGAAGTGCAAACGTACACGTTTTCGGCCGAAAACGCGTTTTCCGGCGAAAACGCACACCACGGCTCTTTCTGAGGAAAAGCAAGCACGGAGGACGAGAACCGCTTTTGCCCTGCGTAGCGTTCCGGGCAGCGGGTAGAACCAGGCAGAGAATTCCCGGCTAGCAGCTTCCCTGTGGCGGGGAAGTGCAAACGTACACGTTTTCGGCCGAAAACGCGTTTTCCGGCGAAAACGCACACCACGGCTCTTTCTGAGAAAAAGCAAGCACGGAGGACGAGAACCGCTTTTGCCCTGCGTAGCGTTCCGGGCAGCGGGTAGAACCAGGCAGAGAATTCCCGGCTAGCAGCTTCCCTGTGGCGGGGAAGTGCAAACGTACACGTTTTCGGCCGAAAACGCGTTTTCCGGCGAAAACGCACACCACGGCTCTTTCTGTGAAAAAGCAAGCACGGAGGACGAGAACCGCTTTTGCCCTGCGTAGCGTTCCGGGCAGCGGGTAGAACCAGGCAGAGAATTCCCGGCTAGCAGCTTCCCTGTGGCGGGGAAGTGCAAACGTACACGTTTTCGGCCGAAAACGCGTTTTCCGGCGAAAACGCACACCACGGCTCTTTCTGAGGAAAAGCAAGCACGGAGGACGAGAACCGCTTTTGCCCTGCGTAGCGTTCCGGGCAGCGGGTAGAACCAGGCAGAGAATTCCCGGCTAGCAGCTTCCCTGTGGCGGGGAAGTGCAAACATACACTTTTTCGGCCAAAAACGCGTTTTCCGGCGAAAACGCACACCACGGCTCTTTCTGAGAAAAAGCAAGCACGGAGGACGAGAACCGCTTTTGCCCTGCGTAGCGTTCCGGGCAGCGGGTAGAACCAGGCAGAGAATTCCCGGCTAGCAGCTTCCCTGTGGCGGGGAAGTGCAAACGTACACGTTTTCGGCCGAAAACGCGTTTTCCGGCGAAAACGCACACCACGGCTCTTTCTGAGAAAAAGCAAGCACGGAGGACGAGAACCGCTTTTGCCCTGCGTAGCGTTCCGGGCAGCGGGTAGAACCAGGCAGAGAATTCCCGGCTAGCAGCTTCCCTGTGGCGGGGAAGTGCAAACGTACACGTTTTCGGCCGAAAACGCGTTTTCCGGCCAAAACGCACACCACGGCTGTTTCTGAGAAAAAGCAAGCACGGAGGACGAGAACCGCTTTTGCCCTGCGTAGCGTTCCGGGCAGCGGGTAGAACCAGGCAGAGAATTCCCGGCTAGCAGCTTCCCTGTGGCGGGGAAGTGCAAACGTACATGTTTTCGGCCGAAAACACGTTTTCCGGCGAAAACGCACACCACGGCTCTTTCTGAGAAAAAGCAAGCACGGAGGACGAGAACCGCTTTTGCCCTGCGTAGCGTTCCGGGCAGCGGGTAGAACCAGGCAGAGAATTCCCGGCTAGCAGCTTCCCTGTGGCGGGGAAGTGCAAACGTACACGTTTTCGGCCGAAAACGCGTTTTCCGGCGAAAACGCACACCACGGCTCTTTCTGAGAAAAAGCAAGCACGGAGGACGAGAACCGCTTTTGCCCTGCGTAGCGTACCGGGCAGCGGGTAGAACCAGGCAGAGAATTCCCGGCTAGCAGCTTCCCTGTGGCGGGGAAGTGCAAACGTACACGTTTTCGGCCGAAAACGCGTTTTCCGGCGAAAACGCACACCACGGTTCTTTCTGAAAAAAAGCAAGCACGGAGGACGAGAACCGCTTTTGCCCTGCGTAGCGTTCCGGGCAGCGGGTAGAACCAGGCAGAGAATTCCTGGCTAGCAGCTTCCCTGTGGTGGGGAAGTGCAAACGTACACGTTTTCGGCCGAAAACGCGTTTTCCGGCGAAAACGCACACCACGGCTCTTTCTGAGAAAAAGCAAGCACGGAGGACGAGAACCGCTTTTGCCCTGCGTAGCGTTCCGGGCAGCGGGTAGAACCAGGCAGAGAATTCCCGGCTAGCAGCTTCCCTGTGGCGGGGAAGTGCAAACGTACACGTTTTCGGCCGAAAACGCGATTTCCGGCGAAAACGCACACCACGGCTCTTTCTGAGAAAAAGCAAGCACGGAGGACGAGAACCGCTTTTGCCCTGCGTAGCGTTCCGGGCAGCGGGTAGAACCAGGCAGAGAATTCCCGGCTAGCAGCTTCCCTGTGGCGGGGAAGTGCAAACGTACACGTTTTCGGCCGAAAACGCGTTTTCCGGCGAAAACGCACACCACGGCTCTTTCTGAGAAAAAGCAAGCACGGAGGACGAGAACCGCTTTTGCCCTGCGTAGCGTTCCGGGCAGCGGGTAGAACCAGGCAGAGAATTCCCGGCTAGCAGCTTCCCTGTGGCGGGGAAGTGCAAACGTACACGTTTTCGGCCGAAAACGCGTTTTCCGGCCAAAACGCACACCACGGCTCTTTCTGAGAAAAAGCAAGCACGGAGGACGAGAACCGCTTTTGCCCTGCATAGCGTTCCGGGCAGCGGGTAGAACCAGGCAGAGAATTCCCGGCTAGCAGCTTCCCTGTGGCGGGGAAGTGCAAACGTACACGTTTTCGGCCGAAAACGCGTTTTCCGGCGAAAACGCACACCACGGCTCTTTCTGAGGAAAAGCAAGCACGGAGGACGAGAACCGCTTTTGCCCTGCGTAGCGTTCCGGGCAGCGGGTAGAACCAGGCAGAGAATTCCCGGCTAGCAGCTTCCCTGTGGCGGGGAAGTGCAAACGTACACGTTTTCGGCCGAAAACGCGTTTTCCGGCGAAAATGCACACCACGGCTCTTTCTGAGAAAAAGCAAGCACGGAGGACGAGAACCGCTTTTGCCCTGCGTAGCGTTCCGGGCAGCGGGTAGAACCAGGCAGAGAATTCCCGGCTAGCAGCTTCCCTGTGGCGGGGAAGTGCAAACGTACACGTTTTCGGCCGAAAACGCGTTTTCCGGCCAAAACGCACACCACGGCTCTTTCTGAGAAAAAGCAAGCACGGAGGACGAGAACCGCTTTTGCCCTGCGTAGCGTTCCGGGCAGCGGGTAGAACCAGGCAGAGAATTCCCGGCTAGCAGCTTCCCTGTGGCGGGGAAGTGCAAACGTACACGTTTTCGGCCGAAAACGCGTTTTCCGGCGAAAACGCACACCACGGCTCTTTCTGAGAAAAAGCAAGCACGGAGGACGAGAACCGCTTTTGCCCTGCGTAGCGTTCCGGGCAGCGGGTAGAACCAGGCAGAGAATTCCCGGCTAGCAGCTTCCCTGTGGCGGGGAAGTGCAAACGTACACGTTTTCGGCCGAAAACGCGTTTTCCGGCCAAAACGCACACCACGGCTCTTTCTGAGAAAAAGCAAGCACGGAGGACGAGAACCGCTTTTGCCCTGCGTAGCGTTCCGGGCAGCGGGTAGAACCAGGCAGAGAATTCCCGGCTAGCAGCTTCCCTGTGGCGGGGAAGTGCAAACGTACACGTTTTCGGCCGAAAACGCGTTTTCCGGCGAAAACGCACACCACGGCTCTTTCTGAGAAAAAGCAAGCACGGAGGACGAGAACCGCTTTTGCCCTGCGTAGCGTTCCGGGCAGCGGGTAGAACCAGGCAGAGAATTCCCGGCTAGCAGCTTCCCTGTGGCGGGGAAGTGCAAACGTACACGTTTTCGGCCGAAAACGCGTTTTCCGGCGAAAACGCACACCACGGCTCTTTCTGAGAAAAAGCAAGCACGGAGGACGAGAACCGCTTTTGCCCTGCGTAGCGTTCCGGGCAGCGGGTAGAACCAGGCAGAGAATTCCCGGCTAGCAGCTTCCCTGTGGCGGGGAAGTGCAAACGTACACGTTTTCGGCCGAAAACGCGTTTTCCGGCGAAAACGCACACCACGGCTCTTTCTGAGAAAAAGCAAGCACGGAGGACGAGAACCGCTTTTGCCCTGCGTAGCGTTCCGGGCAGCGGGTAGAACCAGGCAGAGAATTCCCGGCTAGCAGCTTCCCTGTGGCGGGGAAGTGCAAACGTACACGTTTTCGGCCGAAAACGCGTTTTCCGGCGAAAACGCACACCACGGCTCTTTCTGAGAAAAAGCAAGCACGGAGGACGAGAACCGCTTTTGCCCTGCGTAGCGTTCCGGGCAGCGGGTAGAACCAGGCAGAGAATTCCCGGCTAGCAGCTTCCCTGTGGCGGGGAAGTGCAAACGTACACGTTTTCGGCCGAAAACTCGTTTTCCGGCCAAAACGCACACCACGGCTCTTTCTGAGAAAAAGCAAGCACGGAGGACGAGAACCGCTTTTGCCCTGCGTAGCGTTCCGGGCAGCGGGTAGAACCAGGCAGAGAATTCCCGGCTAGCAGCTTCCCTGTGGCGGGGAAGTGCAAACGTACACGTTTTCGGCCGAAAACGCGTTTTCCGGCGAAAACGCACACCACGGCTCTTTCTGAGAAAAAGCAAGCACGGAGGACGAGAACCGCTTTTGCCCTGCGTAGCGTTCCGGGCAGCGGGTAGAACCAGGCAGAGAATTCCCGGCTAGCAGCTTCCCTGTGGCGGGGAAGTGCAAACGTACACGTTTTCGGCCGAAAACTCGTTTTCCGGCCAAAACGCACACCACGGCTCTTTCTGAGAAAAAGCAAGCACGGAGGACGAGAACCGCTTTTGCCCTGCGTAGCGTTCCGGGCAGCGGGTAGAACCAGGCAGAGAATTCCCGGCTAGCAGCTTCCCTGTGGCGGGGAAGTGCAAACGTACACGTTTTCGGCCGAAAACGCGTTTTCCGGCCAAAACGCACACCACGGCTCTTTCTGAAAAAAAGCAAGCACGGAGGACGAGAACCGCTTTTGCCCTGCGTAGCGTTCCGGGCAGCGGGTAGAACCAGGCAGAGAATTCCCCGCTAGCAGCTTCCCTGTGGCGGGGAAGTGCAAACGTACACGTTTTCGGCCGAAAACGCGTTTTCCGGCGAAAACGCACACCACGGCTCTTTCTGAGAAAAAGCAAGCACGGAGGACGAGAACCGCTTTTGCCCTGCATAGCGTTCCGGGCAGCGGGTAGAACCAGGCAGAGAATTCCCGGCTAGCAGCTTCCCTGTGGCGGGGAAGTGCAAACGTACACGTTTTCGGCCGAAAACGCGTTTTCCGGCGAAAACGCACACCACGGCTCTTTCTGAGAAAAAGCAAGCACGGAGGACGAGAACCGCTTTTGCCCTGCGTAGCGTTCCGGGCAGCGGGTAGAACCAGGCAGAGAATTCCCGGCTAGCAGCTTCCCTGTGGCGGGGAAGTGCAAACGTACACGTTTTCGGTCGAAAACGCGTTATCCGGCGAAAACGCACACCACGGCTCTTTCTGAGAAAAAGCAAGCACGGAGGACGAGAACCGCTTTTGCCCTGCGTAGCGTTCCGGGCAGCGGGTAGAACCAGGCAGAGAATTCCCGGCTAGCAGCTTCCCTGTGGCGGGGAAGTGCAAACGTACACGTTTTCGGCCGAAAACGCGTTTTCCGGCGAAAACGCACACCACGGCTCTTTCTGAGAAAAAGCAAGCACGGAGGACGAGAACCGCTTTTGCCCTGCGTAGCGTTCCGGGCAGCGGGTAGAACCAGGCAGAGAATTCCCGGCTAGCAGCTTCCCTGTGGCGGGGAAGTGCAAACGTACACGTTTTAGGCCGAAAACGCGTTTTCCGGCGAAAACGCACACCACGGCTCTTTCTGAGAAAAAGCAAGCACGGAGGACGAGAACCGCTTTTGCCCTGCGTAGCGTTCCGGGCAGCGGGTAGAACCAGGCAGAGAATTCCCGGCTAGCAGCTTCCCTGTGGCGGGGAAGTGCAAACGTACACGTTTTCGGCCGAAAACGCGTTTTCCGGCGAAAACGCACACCACGGCTCTTTCTGAGAAAAAGCAAGCACGGAGGACGAGAACCGCTTTTGCCCTGCGTAGCGTTCCGGGCAGCGGGTAGAACCAGGCAGAGAATTCCCGGCTAGCAGCTTCCCTGTGGCGGGGAAGTGCAAACGTACACGTTTTCGGCCGAAAACTCGTTTTCCGGCCAAAACGCACACCACGGCTCTTTCTGAGAAAAAGCAAGCACGGAGGACGAGAACCGCTTTTGCCCTGCGTAGCGTTCCGGGCAGCGGGTAGAACCAGGCAGAGAATTCCCGGCTAGCAGCTTCCCTGTGGCGGGGAAGTGCAAACGTACACGTTTTCGGCCGAAAACGCGTTTTCCGGCGAAAACGCACACCACGGCTCTTTCTGAGAAAAAGCAAGCACGGAGGACGAGAACCGCTTTTGCCCTGCGTAGCGTTCCGGGCAGCGGGTAGAACCAGGCAGAGAATTCCCGGCTAGCAGCTTCCCTGTGGCGGGGAAGTGCAAACGTACACGTTTTCGGCCGAAAACGCGTTTTCCGGCGAAAACGCACACCACGGCTCTTTCTGAGAAAAAGCAAGCACGGAGGACGAGAACCGCTTTTGCCCTGCGTAGCGTTCCGGGCAGCGGGTAGAACCAGGCAGAGAATTCCCGGCTAGCAGCTTCCCTGTGGCGGGGAAGTGCAAACGTACACGTTTTCGGCCGAAAACGCGTTTTCCGGCGAAAACGCACACCACGGCTCTTTCTGAGAAAAAGCAAGCACGGAGGACGAGAACCGCTTTTGCCCTGCGTAGCGTTCCGGGCAGCGGGTAGAACCAGGCAGAGAATTCCCGGCTAGCAGCTTCCCTGTGGCGGGGAAGTGCAAACGTACACGTTTTCGGCCGAAAACGCGTTTTCCGGCGAAAACGCACACCACGGCTCTTTCTGAGAAAAAGCAAGCACGGAGGACGAGAACCGCTTTTGCCCTGCGTAGCGTTCCGGGCAGCGGGTAGAACCAGGCATAGAATTCCCGGCTAGCAGCTTCCCTGTGGCGAGGAAGTGCAAACGTACACGTTTTCGGCTGAAAACGCGTTTTCCGGCGAAAACGCACACCACGGCTCTTTCTGAAAAAAAGCAAGCACGGAGGACGAGAACCGCTTTTGCCCTGCGTAGCGTTCCGGGCAGCGGGTAGAACCAGGCAGAGAATTCCCGGCTAGCAGCTTCCCTGTGGCGGGGAAGTGCAAACGTACACGTTTTCGGCCGAAAACGCGTTTTCCGGCGAAAACGCACACCACGGCTCTTTCTGAGAAAAAGCAAGCACGGAGGACGAGAACCGCTTTTGCCCTACGTAGCGTTCCGGGCAGCGGGTAGAACCAGGCAGAGAATTCCCGGCTAGCAGCTTCCCTGTGGCGGGGAAGTGCAAACGTACACGTTTTCGGCCGAAAACGCGTTTTCCGGCGAAAACGCACACCACGGCTCTTTCTGAGAAAAAGCAAGCACGGAGGACGAGAACCGCTTTTGCCCTGCGTAGCGTTCCGGGCAGCGGGTAGAACCAGGCAGAGAATTCCCGGCTAGCAGCTTCCCTGTGGCGGGGAAGTGCAAACGTACACGTTTTCGGCCGAAAACGCGTTTTCCGGCGAAAACGCACACCACGGCTCTTTCTGAGAAAAAGCAAGCACGGAGGACGAGAACCGCTTTTGCCCTGCGTAGCGTTCCGGGCAGCGGGTAGAACCAGGCAGAGAATTCCCGGCTAGCAGCTTCCCTGTGGCGGGGAAGTGCAAACGTACACGTTTTCGGCCGAAAACGCGTTTTCCGGCGAAAACGCACACCACGGCTCTTTCTGAGAAAAAGCAAGCACGGAGGACGAGAACCGCTTTTGCCCTGCGTAGCGTTCCGGGCAGCGGGTAGAACCAGGCAGAGAATTCCCGGCTAGCAGCTTCCCTGTGGCGGGGAAGTGCAAACGTACACGTTTTCGGCCGAAAACGCGTTTTCCAGCGAAAAAGCACACTACGGCTCTTTCTGAGAAAAAGCAAGCACGGAGGACGAGAACCGCTTTTGCCCTGCGTAGCGTTCCGGGCAGCGGGTAGAACCAGGCAGAGAATTCCCCGCTAGCAGCTTCCCTGTGGCGGGGAAGTGCAAACGTACACGTTTTCGGCCGAAAACGCGTTTTCCGGCGAAAACGCACACCACGGCTCTTTCTGAGAAAAAGCAAGCACGGAGGACGAGAACCGCTTTTGCCCTGCGTAGCGTTCCGGGCAGCGGGTAGAACCAGGCAGAGAATTCCCGGCTAGCAGCTTCCCTGTGGCGGGGAAGTGCAAACGTACACGTTTTTGGCCGAAAACGCGTTTTCCGGCGAAAACGCACACCACGGCTCTTTCTGAGGAAAAGCAAGCACGGAGGACGAGAACCGCTTTTGCCCTGCGTAGCGTTCCGGGCAGCGGGTAGAACCAGGCAGAGAATTCCCGGCTAGCAGCTTCCCTGTGGCGGGGAAGTGCAAACGTACACGTTTTCGGCCGAAAACGCGTTTTCCGGCGAAAACGCACACCACGGCTCTTTCTGAGAAAAAGCAAGCACGGAGGACGAGAACCGCTTTTGCCCTGCGTAGCGTTCCGGGCAGCGGGTAGAACCAGGCAGAGAATTCCCGGCTAGCAGCTTCCCTGTGGCGGGGAAGTGCAAACGTACACGTTTTCGGCCGAAAACTCGTTTTCCGGCGAAAACGCACACCACGGCTCTTTCTGAGGAAAAGCAAGCACGGAGGACGAGAACCGCTTTTGCCCTGCGTAGCGTTCCGGGCAGCGGGTAGAACCAGGCCGAGAATTCCCGGCTAGCAGCTTCCCTGTGGCGGGGAAGTGCAAACGTACACGTTTTAGGCCGAAAACGCGTTTTCCGGCGAAAACGCACACCACGGCTCTTTCTGAGAAAAAGCAAGCACGGAGGACGAGAACCGCTTTTGCCCTGCGTAGCGTTCCGGGCAGCGGGTAGAACCAGGCCGAGAATTCCCGGCTAGCAGCTTCCCTGTGGCGGGGAAGTGCAAACGTACACGTTTTCGGCCGAAAACGCGTTTTCCGGCGAAAACGCACACCACGGCACTTTCTGAGAAAAAGCAAGCACGGAGGACGAGAACCGCTTTTGCCCTGCGTAGCGGTCCGGGCAGCGGGTAGAACCAGGCAGAGAATTCCCGGCTAGCAGCTTCCCTGTGGCGGGGAAGTGCAAACGTACACGTTTTCGGCCGAAAACGCGTTTTCCGGCGAAAACGCACACCACGGCTCTTTCTGAGAAAAAGCAAGCACGGAGGACGAGAACCGCTTTTGCCCTGCGTAGCGTTCTGGGCAGCGGGTAGAACCAGGCAGAGAATTCCCGGCTAGCAGCTTCCCTGTGGCGGGGAAGTGCAAACGTACACGTTTTCGGCCGAAAACGCGTTTTCCGGCGAAAACGCACACCACGGCTCTTTCTGAGAAAAAGCAAGCACGGAGGACGAGAACCGCTTTTGCCCTGCGTAGCGTTCCGGGCAGCGGGTAGAACCAGGCAGAGAATTCCCGGCTAGCAGCTTCCCTGTGGCGGGGAAGTGCAAACGTACACGATTTCGGCCGAAAACGCGTTTTCCATGAAAACGCACACCACGGCTCTTTCTGAGAAAAAGCAAGCACGGAGGACGAGAACCGCTTTTGCCCTGCGTAGCGTTCCGGGCAGCGGGTAGAACCAGGCAGAGAATTCCCGGCTAGCAGCTTCCCTGTGGCGGGGAAGTGCAAACGTACACGTTTTCGGCCGAAAACGCGTTTTCCGGCGAAAACGCACACCACGGCTCTTTCTGAGGAAAAGCAAGCACGGAGGACGAGAACCGCTTTTGCCCTGCGTAGCGTTCCGGGCAGCGGGTAGAACCAGGCCGAGAATTCCCGGCTAGCAGCTTCCCTGTGGCGGGGAAGTGCAAACGTACACGTTTTCGGCCGAAAACGCGTTTTCCGGCGAAAACGCACACCACGGCTCTTTCTGAGAAAAAGCAAGCACGGAGGACGAGAACCGCTTTTGCCCTGCGTAGCGTTCCGGGCAGCGGGTAGAACCAGGCAGAGAATTCCCGGCTAGCAGCTTCCCTGTGGCGGGGAAGTGCAAACGTACACGTTTTCGGCCGAAAACGCGTTTTCCGGCGAAAACGCACACCACGGCTCTTTCTGAGAAAAAGCAAGCACGGAGGACGAGAACCGCTTTTGCCCTGCCTAGCGTTCCGGGCAGCGGGTAGAACCAGGCAGAGAATTCCCGGCTAGCAGCTTCCCTGTGGCGGGGAAGTGCAAACGTACACGTTTTCGGCCGAAAACGCGTTTTCCGGCGAAAACGCACACCACGGCTCTTTCTGAGAAAAAGCAAGCACGGAGGACGAGAACCGCTTTTGCCCTGCGTAGCGTTCCGGGCAGCGGGTAGAACCAGGCAGAGAATTCCCGGCTAGCAGCTTCCCTGTGGCGGGGAAGTGCAAACGTACACGTTTTCGGCCGAAAACGCGTTTTCCGGCGAAAACGCACACCACGGCTCTTTCTGAGAAAAAGCAAGCACGGAGGACGAGAACCGCTTTTGCCCTGCGTAGCGTTCCGGGCAGCGGGTAGAACCAGGCAGAGAATTCCCGGCTAGCAGCTTCCCTGTGGCGGGGAAGTGCAAACGTACACGTTTTCGGCCGAAAACTCGTTTTCCGGCCAAAACGCACACCACGGCTCTTTCTGAGAAAAAGCAAGCACGGAGGACGAGAACCGCTTTTGCCCTGCGTAGCGTTCCGGGCAGCGGGTAGAACCAGGCAGAGAATTCCCGGCTAGCAGCTTCCCTGTGGCGGGGAAGTGCAAACGTACACGTTTTCGGCCGAAAACGCGTTTTCCGGCCAAAACGCACACCACGGCTCTTTCTGAAAAAAAGCAAGCACGGAGGACGAGAACCGCTTTTGCCCTGCGTAGCGTTCCGGGCAGCGGGTAGAACCAGGCAGAGAATTCCCCGCTAGCAGCTTCCCTGTGGCGGGGAAGTGCAAACGTACACGTTTTCGGCCGAAAACGCGTTTTCCAGCGAAAACGCACACCACGGCTCTTTCTGAGAAAAAGCAAGCACGGAGGACGAGAACCGCTTTTGCCCTGCATAGCGTTCCGGGCAGCGGGTAGAACCAGGCAGAGAATTCCCGGCTAGCAGCTTCCCTGTGGCGGGGAAGTGCAAACGTACACGTTTTCGGCCGAAAACGCGTTTTCCGGCGAAAACGCACACCACGGCTCTTTCTGAGAAAAAGCAAGCACGGAGGACGAGAACCGCTTTTGCCCTGCGTAGCGTTCCGGGCAGCGGGTAGAACCAGGCAGAGAATTCCCGGCTAGCAGCTTCCCTGTGGCGGGGAAGTGCAAACGTACACGTTTTCGGTCGAAAACGCGTTATCCGGCGAAAACGCACACCACGGCTCTTTCTGAGAAAAAGCAAGCACGGAGGACGAGAACCGCTTTTGCCCTGCGTAGCGTTCCGGGCAGCGGGTAGAACCAGGCAGAGAATTCCCGGCTAGCAGCTTCCCTGTGGCGGGGAAGTGCAAACGTACACGTTTTCGGCCGAAAACGCGTTTTCCGGCGAAAACGCACACCACGGCTCTTTCTGAGAAAAAGCAAGCACGGAGGACGAGAACCGCTTTTGCCCTGCGTAGCGTTCCGGGCAGCGGGTAGAACCAGGCAGAGAATTCCCGGCTAGCAGCTTCCCTGTGGCGGGGAAGTGCAAACGTACACGTTTTAGGCCGAAAACGCGTTTTCCGGCGAAAACGCACACCACGGCTCTTTCTGAGAAAAAGCAAGCACGGAGGACGAGAACCGCTTTTGCCCTGCGTAGCGTTCCGGGCAGCGGGTAGAACCAGGCAGAGAATTCCCGGCTAGCAGCTTCCCTGTGGCGGGGAAGTGCAAACGTACACGTTTTCGGCCGAAAACGCGTTTTCCGGCGAAAATGCACACCACGGCTCTTTCTGAGAAAAAGCAAGCACGGAGGACGAGAACCGCTTTTGCCCTGCGTAGCGTTCCGGGCAGCGGGTAGAACCAGGCAGAGAATTCCCGGCTAGCAGCTTCCCTGTGGCGGGGAAGTGCAAACGTACACGTTTTCGGCCGAAAACTCGTTTTCCGGCCAAAACGCACACCACGGCTCTTTCTGAGAAAAAGCAAGCACGGAGGACGAGAACCGCTTTTGCCCTGCGTAGCGTTCCGGGCAGCGGGTAGAACCAGGCAGAGAATTCCCGGCTAGCAGCTTCCCTGTGGCGGGGAAGTGCAAACGTACACGTTTTCGGCCGAAAACGCGTTTTCCGGCGAAAACGCACACCACGGCTCTTTCTGAGAAAAAGCAAGCACGGAGGACGAGAACCGCTTTTGCCCTGCGTAGCGTTCCGGGCAGCGGGTAGAACCAGGCAGAGAATTCCCGGCTAGCAGCTTCCCTGTGGCGGGGAAGTGCAAACGTACACGTTTTCGGCCGAAAACGCGTTTTCCGGCGAAAACGCACACCACGGCTCTTTCTGAGAAAAAGCAAGCACGGAGGACGAGAACCGCTTTTGCCCTGCGTAGCGTTCCGGGCAGCGGGTAGAACCAGGCAGAGAATTCCCGGCTAGCAGCTTCCCTGTGGCGGGGAAGTGCAAACGTACACGTTTTCGGCCGAAAACGCGTTTTCCGGCGAAAACGCACACCACGGCTCTTTCTGAGAAAAAGCAAGCACGGAGGACGAGAACCGCTTTTGCCCTGCGTAGCGTTCCGGGCAGCGGGTAGAACCAGGCATAGAATTCCCGGCTAGCAGCTTCCCTGTGGCGAGGAAGTGCAAACGTACACGTTTTCGGCCGAAAACGCGTTTTCCGGCGAAAACGCACACCACGGCTCTTTCTGAGAAAAAGCAAGCACGGAGGACGAGAACCGCTTTTGCCCTGCGTAGCGTTCCGGGCAGCGGGTAGAACCAGGCAGAGAATTCCCGGCTAGCAGCTTCCCTGTGGCGGGGAAGTGCAAACGTACACGTTTTCGGCCGAAAACGCGTTTTCCGGCGAAAACGCACACCACGGCTGTTTCTGAGAAAAAGCAAGCACG
Source organism: Athene noctua (assembly GCF_965140245.1). Lineage (NCBI taxonomy): Eukaryota > Metazoa > Chordata > Aves > Strigiformes > Strigidae > Athene > Athene noctua. Next base: position 16,358 of record NW_027437943.1, on the reverse strand, counting down.
GAGGACGAGAACCGCTTTTGCCCTGCGTAGCGTTCCGGGCAGCGGGTAGAACCAGGCAGAGAATTCCCGGCTAGCAGCTTCCCTGTGGCGGGGAAGTGCAAACGTACACGTTTTCGGCCGAAAACGCGTTTTCCGGCGAAAACGCACACCACGGCTCTTTCTGAGAAAAAGCAAGCACGGAGGACGAGAACCGCTTTTGCCCTGCGTAGCGTTCCGGGCAGCGGGTAGAACCAGGCAGAGAATTCCCGGCTAGCAGCTTCCCTGTGGCGGGGAAGTGCAAACGTACACGTTTTCGGCCGAAAACGCGTTTTCCGGCGAAAACGCACACCACGGCTCTTTCTGAGAAAAAGCAAGCACGGAGGACGAGAACCGCTTTTGCCCTGCGTAGCGTTCCGGGCAGCGGGTAGAACCAGGCAGAGAATTCCCGGCTAGCAGCTTCCCTGTGGCGGGGAAGTGCAAACGTACACGTTTTCGGCCGAAAACGCGTTTTCCGGCGAAAACGCACACCACGGCTCTTTCTGAGAAAAAGCAAGCACGGAGGACGAGAACCGCTTTTGCCCTGCGTAGCGTTCCGGGCAGCGGGTAGAACCAGGCAGAGAATTCCCGGCTAGCAGCTTCCCTGTGGCGGGGAAGTGCAAACGTACACGTTTTCGGCCGAAAACTCGTTTTCCGGCGAAAACGCACACCACGGCTCTTTCTGAGGAAAAGCAAGCACGGAGGACGAGAACCGCTTTTGCCCTGCGTAGCGTTCCGGGCAGCGGGTAGAACCAGGCCGAGAATTCCCGGCTAGCAGCTTCCCTGTGGCGGGGAAGTGCAAACGTACACGTTTTCGGCCGAAAACGCGTTTTCCGGCGAAAACGCACACCACGGCTCTTTCTGAGAAAAAGCAAGCACGGAGGACGAGAACCGCTTTTGCCCTGCGTAGCGTTCCGGGCAGCGGGTAGAACCAGGCAGAGAATTCCCGGCTACCAGCTTCCCTGTGGCGGGGAAGTGCAAACGTACACGTTTTCGGCCGAAAACGCGTTTTCCGGCGAAAACGCACACCACGGCTCTTTCTGAGAAAAAGCAAGCACGGAGGACGAGAACCGCTTTTGCCCTGCGTAGCGTTCCGGGCAGCGGGTAGAACCAGGCAGAGAATTCCCGGCTAGCAGCTTCCCTGTGGCGGGGAAGTGCAAACGTACACGTTTTCGGCCGAAAACTCGTTTTCCGGCGAAAACGCACACCACGGCTCTTTCTGAGGAAAAGCAAGCACGGAGGACGAGAACCGCTTTTGCCCTGCGTAGCGTTCCGGGCAGCGGGTAGAACCAGGCCGAGAATTCCCGGCTAGCAGCTTCCCTGTGGCGGGGAAGTGCAAACGTACACGTTTTCGGCCGAAAACGCGTTTTCCGGCGAAAACGCACACCACGGCTCTTTCTGAGAAAAAGCAAGCACGGAGGACGAGAACCGCTTTTGCCCTGCGTAGCGTTCCGGGCAGCGGGTAGAACCAGGCAGAGAATTCCCGGCTAGCAGCTTCCCTGTGGCGGGGAAGTGCAAACGTACACGTTTTCGGCCGAAAACGCGTTTTCCGGCGAAAACGCACACCACGGCACTTTCTGAGAAAAAGCAAGCACGGAGGACGAGAACCGCTTTTGCCCTGCGTAGCGGTCCGGGCAGCGGGTAGAACCAGGCAGAGAATTCCCGGCTAGCAGCTTCCCTGTGGCGGGGAAGTGCAAACGTACACGTTTTCGGCCGAAAACGCGTTTTCCGGCGAAAACGCACACCACGGCTCTTTCTGAGAAAAAGCAAGCACGGAGGACGAGAACCGCTTTTGCCCTGCGTAGCGTTCTGGGCAGCGGGTAGAACCAGGCAGAGAATTCCCGGCTAGCAGCTTCCCTGTGGCGGGGAAGTGCAAACGTACACGTTTTCGGCCGAAAACGCGTTTTCCGGCGAAAACGCACACCACGGCTCTTTCTGAGAAAAAGCAAGCACGGAGGACGAGAACCGCTTTTGCCCTGCGTAGCGTTCCGGGCAGCGGGTAGAACCAGGCAGAGAATTCCCGGCTAGCAGCTTCCCTGTGGCGGGGAAGTGCAAACGTACACGATTTCGGCCGAAAACGCGTTTTCCATGAAAACGCACACCACGGCTCTTTCTGAGAAAAAGCAAGCACGGAGGACGAGAACCGCTTTTGCCCTGCGTAGCGTTCCGGGCAGCGGGTAGAACCAGGCAGAGAATTCCCGGCTACCAGCTTCCCTGTGGCGGGGAAGTGCAAACGTACACGTTTTCGGCCGAAAACGCGTTTTCCGGCGAAAACGCACACCACGGCTCTTTCTGAGAAAAAGCAAGCACGGAGGACGAGAACCGCTTTTGCCCTGCGTAGCGTTCCGGGCAGCGGGTAGAACCAGGCAGAGAATTCCCGGCTAGCAGCTTCCCTGTGGCGGGGAAGTGCAAACGTACACGTTTTCGGCCGAAAACGCGTTTTCCGGCGAAAACGCACACCACGGCTCTTTCTGAGAAAAAGCAAGCACGGAGGACGAGAACCGCTTTTGCCCTGCATAGCGTTCCGGGCAGCGGGTAGAACCAGGCAGAGAATTCCCGGCTAGCAGCTTCCCTGTGGCGGGGAAGTGCAAACGTACACGTTTTTGGCCGAAAACGCGTTTTCCGGCGAAAACGCACACCACGGCTCTTTCTGAGGAAAAGCAAGCACGGAGGACGAGAACCGCTTTTGCCCTGCGTAGCGTTCCGGGCAGCGGGTAGAACCAGGCAGAGAATTCCCGGCTAGCAGCTTCCCTGTGGCGGGGAAGTGCAAACGTACACGTTTTCGGCCGAAAACTCGTTTTCCGGCGAAAACGCACACCACGGCTCTTTCTGAGGAAAAGCAAGCACGGAGGACGAGAACCGCTTTTGCCCTGCGTAGCGTTCCGGGCAGCGGGTAGAACCAGGCCGAGAATTCCCGGCTAGCAGCTTCCCTGTGGCGGGGAAGTGCAAACGTACACGTTTTCGGCCGAAAACGCGTTTTCCGGCGAAAACGCACACCACGGCTCTTTCTGAGAAAAAGCAAGCACGGAGGACGAGAACCGCTTTTGCCCTGCGTAGCGTTCTGGGCAGCGGGTAGAACCAGGCAGAGAATTCCCGGCTAGCAGCTTCCCTGTGGCGGGGAAGTGCAAACGTACACGTTTTCGGCCGAAAACGCGTTTTAACGCACACCACGGCTCTTTCTGAGAAAAAGCAAGCACGGAGGACGAGAACCGCTTTTGCCCTGCGTAGCGTTCCGGGCAGCGGGTAGAACCAGGCAGAGAATTCCCGGCTAGCAGCTTCCCTGTGGCGGGGAAGTGCAAACGTACACGTTTTCGGCCGAAAACGCGTTTTCCGGCGGTATGAAAACGCACACCACGGCTCTTTCTGAGAAAAAGCAAGCACGGAGGACGAGAACCGCTTTTGCCCTGCGTAGCGTTCCGGGCAGCGGGTAGAACCAGGCAGAGAATTCCCGGCTAGCAGCTTCCCTGTGGCGGGGAAGTGCAAACGTACACGTTTTCGGCCGAAAACGCGTTTTCCGGCGAAAACGCACACCACGGCTCTTTCTGAGAAAAAGCAAGCACGGAGGACGAGAACCGCTTTTGCCCTGCGTAGCGTTCCGGGCAGCGGGTAGAACCAGGCAGAGAATTCCCGGCTAGCAGCTTCCCTGTGGCGGGGAAGTGCAAACGTACACGTTTTCGGCCGAAAACGCGTTTTCCGGCGAAAACGCACACCACGGCTCTTTCTGAGAAAAAGCAAGCACGGAGGACGAGAACCGCTTTTGCCCTGCGTAGCGTTCCGGGCAGCGGGTAGAACCAGGCAGAGAATTCCCGGCTAGCAGCTTCCCTGTGGCGGGGAAGTGCAAACGTACACGTTTTCGGCCGAAAACGCGTTTTCCGGCGAAAACGCACACCACGGCTCTTTCTGAGAAAAAGCAAGCACGGAGGACGAGAACCGCTTTTGCCCTGCGTAGCGTTCCGGGCAGCGGGTAGAACCAGGCAGAGAATTCCCGGCTAGCAGCTTCCCTGTGGCGGGGAAGTGCAAACGTACACGTTTTCGGCCGAAAACGCGTTTTCCGGCGAAAACGCACACCACGGCTCTTTCTGAGAAAAAGCAAGCACGGAGGACGAGAACCGCTTTTGCCCTGCGTAGCGTTCCGGGCAGCGGGTAGAACCAGGCAGAGAATTCCCGGCTAGCAGCTTCCCTGTGGCGGGGAAGTGCAAACGTACACGTTTTCGGCCGAAAACGCGTTTTCCGGCGAAAACGCACACCACGGCTCTTTCTGAGAAAAAGCAAGCACGGAGGACGAGAACCGCTTTTGCCCTGCGTAGCGTTCCGGGCAGCGGGTAGAACCAGGCAGAGAATTCCCGGCTAGCAGCTTCCCTGTGGCGGGGAAGTGCAAACGTACACGTTTTCGGCCGAAAACGCGTTTTCCGGCGAAAACGCACACCACGGCTCTTTCTGAGAAAAAGCAAGCACGGAGGACGAGAACCGCTTTTGCCCTGCGTAGCGTTCCGGGCAGCGGGTAGAACCAGGCAGAGAATTCCCGGCTAGCAGCTTCCCTGTGGCGGGGAAGTGCAAACGTACACGTTTTCGGCCGAAAACGCGTTTTCCGGCGAAAACGCACACCACGGCTCTTTCTGAGAAAAAGCAAGCACGGAGGACGAGAACCGCTTTTGCCCTGCGTAGCGTTCCGGGCAGCGGGTAGAACCAGGCAGAGAATTCCCGGCTAGCAGCTTCCCTGTGGCGGGGAAGTGCAAACGTACACGTTTTCGGCCGAAAACGCGTTTTCCGGCGAAAACGCACACCACGGCTCTTTCTGAGAAAAAGCAAGCACGGAGGACGAGAACCGCTTTTGCCCTGCGTAGCGTTCCGGGCAGCGGGTAGAACCAGGCAGAGAATTCCCGGCTAGCAGCTTCCCTGTGGCGGGGAAGTGCAAACGTACACGTTTTCGGCCGAAAACGCGTTTTCCGGCGAAAACGCACACCACGGCTCTTTCTGAGAAAAAGCAAGCACGGAGGACGAGAACCGCTTTTGCCCTGCGTAGCGTTCCGGGCAGCGGGTAGAACCAGGCAGAGAATTCCCGGCTAGCAGCTTCCCTGTGGCGGGGAAGTGCAAACGTACACGTTTTCGGCCGAAAACGCGTTTTCCGGCGAAAACGCACACCACGGCTCTTTCTGAGAAAAAGCAAGCACGGAGGACGAGAACCGCTTTTGCCCTGCGTAGCGTTCCGGGCAGCGGGTAGAACCAGGCAGAGAATTCCCGGCTAGCAGCTTCCCTGTGGCGGGGAAGTGCAAACGTACACGTTTTCGGCCGAAAACGCGTTTTCCGGCGAAAACGCACACCACGGCTCTTTCTGAGAAAAAGCAAGCACGGAGGACGAGAACCGCTTTTGCCCTGCGTAGCGTTCCGGGCAGCGGGTAGAACCAGGCAGAGAATTCCCGGCTAGCAGCTTCCCTGTGGCGGGGAAGTGCAAACGTACACGTTTTCGGCCGAAAACGCGTTTTCCGGCGAAAACGCACACCACGGCTCTTTCTGAGAAAAAGCAAGCACGGAGGACGAGAACCGCTTTTGCCCTGCGTAGCGTTCCGGGCAGCGGGTAGAACCAGGCAGAGAATTCCCGGCTAGCAGCTTCCCTGTGGCGGGGAAGTGCAAACGTACACGTTTTCGGCCGAAAACGCGTTTTCCGGCGAAAACGCACACCACGGCTCTTTCTGAGAAAAAGCAAGCACGGAGGACGAGAACCGCTTTTGCCCTGCGTAGCGTTCCGGGCAGCGGGTAGAACCAGGCAGAGAATTCCCGGCTAGCAGCTTCCCTGTGGCGGGGAAGTGCAAACGTACACGTTTTCGGCCGAAAACGCGTTTTCCGGCGAAAACGCACACCACGGCTCTTTCTGAGAAAAAGCAAGCACGGAGGACGAGAACCGCTTTTGCCCTGCGTAGCGTTCCGGGCAGCGGGTAGAACCAGGCAGAGAATTCCCGGCTAGCAGCTTCCCTGTGGCGGGGAAGTGCAAACGTACACGTTTTCGGCCGAAAACGCGTTTTCCGGCGAAAACGCACACCACGGCTCTTTCTGAGAAAAAGCAAGCACGGAGGACGAGAACCGCTTTTGCCCTGCGTAGCGTTCCGGGCAGCGGGTAGAACCAGGCAGAGAATTCCCGGCTAGCAGCTTCCCTGTGGCGGGGAAGTGCAAACGTACACGTTTTCGGCCGAAAACGCGTTTTCCGGCGAAAACGCACACCACGGCTCTTTCTGAGAAAAAGCAAGCACGGAGGACGAGAACCGCTTTTGCCCTGCGTAGCGTTCCGGGCAGCGGGTAGAACCAGGCAGAGAATTCCCGGCTAGCAGCTTCCCTGTGGCGGGGAAGTGCAAACGTACACGTTTTCGGCCGAAAACGCGTTTTCCGGCGAAAACGCACACCACGGCTCTTTCTGAGAAAAAGCAAGCACGGAGGACGAGAACCGCTTTTGCCCTGCGTAGCGTTCCGGGCAGCGGGTAGAACCAGGCAGAGAATTCCCGGCTAGCAGCTTCCCTGTGGCGGGGAAGTGCAAACGTACACGTTTTCGGCCGAAAACGCGTTTTCCGGCGAAAACGCACACCACGGCTCTTTCTGAGAAAAAGCAAGCACGGAGGACGAGAACCGCTTTTGCCCTGCGTAGCGTTCCGGGCAGCGGGTAGAACCAGGCAGAGAATTCCCGGCTAGCAGCTTCCCTGTGGCGGGGAAGTGCAAACGTACACGTTTTCGGCCGAAAACGCGTTTTCCGGCGAAAACGCACACCACGGCTCTTTCTGAGAAAAAGCAAGCACGGAGGACGAGAACCGCTTTTGCCCTGCGTAGCGTTCCGGGCAGCGGGTAGAACCAGGCAGAGAATTCCCGGCTAGCAGCTTCCCTGTGGCGGGGAAGTGCAAACGTACACGTTTTCGGCCGAAAACGCGTTTTCCGGCGAAAACGCACACCACGGCTCTTTCTGAGAAAAAGCAAGCACGGAGGACGAGAACCGCTTTTGCCCTGCGTAGCGTTCCGGGCAGCGGGTAGAACCAGGCAGAGAATTCCCGGCTAGCAGCTTCCCTGTGGCGGGGAAGTGCAAACGTACACGTTTTCGGCCGAAAACGCGTTTTCCGGCGAAAACGCACACCACGGCTCTTTCTGAGAAAAAGCAAGCACGGAGGACGAGAACCGCTTTTGCCCTGCGTAGCGTTCCGGGCAGCGGGTAGAACCAGGCAGAGAATTCCCGGCTAGCAGCTTCCCTGTGGCGGGGAAGTGCAAACGTACACGTTTTCGGCCGAAAACGCGTTTTCCGGCGAAAACGCACACCACGGCTCTTTCTGAGAAAAAGCAAGCACGGAGGACGAGAACCGCTTTTGCCCTGCGTAGCGTTCCGGGCAGCGGGTAGAACCAGGCAGAGAATTCCCGGCTAGCAGCTTCCCTGTGGCGGGGAAGTGCAAACGTACACGTTTTCGGCCGAAAACGCGTTTTCCGGCGAAAACGCACACCACGGCTCTTTCTGAGAAAAAGCAAGCACGGAGGACGAGAACCGCTTTTGCCCTGCGTAGCGTTCCGGGCAGCGGGTAGAACCAGGCAGAGAATTCCCGGCTAGCAGCTTCCCTGTGGCGGGGAAGTGCAAACGTACACGTTTTCGGCCGAAAACGCGTTTTCCGGCGAAAACGCACACCACGGCTCTTTCTGAGAAAAAGCAAGCACGGAGGACGAGAACCGCTTTTGCCCTGCGTAGCGTTCCGGGCAGCGGGTAGAACCAGGCAGAGAATTCCCGGCTAGCAGCTTCCCTGTGGCGGGGAAGTGCAAACGTACACGTTTTCGGCCGAAAACGCGTTTTCCGGCGAAAACGCACACCACGGCTCTTTCTGAGAAAAAGCAAGCACGGAGGACGAGAACCGCTTTTGCCCTGCGTAGCGTTCCGGGCAGCGGGTAGAACCAGGCAGAGAATTCCCGGCTAGCAGCTTCCCTGTGGCGGGGAAGTGCAAACGTACACGTTTTCGGCCGAAAACGCGTTTTCCGGCGAAAACGCACACCACGGCTCTTTCTGAGAAAAAGCAAGCACGGAGGACGAGAACCGCTTTTGCCCTGCGTAGCGTTCCGGGCAGCGGGTAGAACCAGGCAGAGAATTCCCGGCTAGCAGCTTCCCTGTGGCGGGGAAGTGCAAACGTACACGTTTTCGGCCGAAAACGCGTTTTCCGGCGAAAACGCACACCACGGCTCTTTCTGAGAAAAAGCAAGCACGGAGGACGAGAACCGCTTTTGCCCTGCGTAGCGTTCCGGGCAGCGGGTAGAACCAGGCAGAGAATTCCCGGCTAGCAGCTTCCCTGTGGCGGGGAAGTGCAAACGTACACGTTTTCGGCCGAAAACGCGTTTTCCGGCGAAAACGCACACCACGGCTCTTTCTGAGAAAAAGCAAGCACGGAGGACGAGAACCGCTTTTGCCCTGCGTAGCGTTCCGGGCAGCGGGTAGAACCAGGCAGAGAATTCCCGGCTAGCAGCTTCCCTGTGGCGGGGAAGTGCAAACGTACACGTTTTCGGCCGAAAACGCGTTTTCCGGCGAAAACGCACACCACGGCTCTTTCTGAGAAAAAGCAAGCACGGAGGACGAGAACCGCTTTTGCCCTGCGTAGCGTTCCGGGCAGCGGGTAGAACCAGGCAGAGAATTCCCGGCTAGCAGCTTCCCTGTGGCGGGGAAGTGCAAACGTACACGTTTTCGGCCGAAAACGCGTTTTCCGGCGAAAACGCACACCACGGCTCTTTCTGAGATAAAGCAAGCACGGAGGACGAGAACCGCTTTTGCCCTGCGTAGCGTTCCGGGCAGCGGGTAGAACCAGGCAGAGAATTCCCGGCTAGCAGCTTCCCTGTGGCGGGGAAGTGCAAACGTACACGTTTTCGGCCGAAAACGCGTTTTCCGGCGAAAACGCAAACCACGGCTCTTTCTGAGAAAAAGCAAGCACGGAGGACGAGAACCGCTTTTGCCCTGCGTAGCGTTCCGGGCAGCGGGTAGAACCAGGCAGAGAATTCCCGGCTAGCAGCTTCCCTGTGGCGGGGAAGTGCAAACGTACACGTTTTCGGCCGAAAACGCGTTTTCCGGCGAAAACGCACACCACGGCTCTTTCTGAGAAAAAGCAAGCACGGAGGACGAGAACCGCTTTTGCCCTGCGTAGCGTTCCGGGCAGCGGGTAGAACCAGGCAGAGAATTCCCGGCTAGCAGCTTCCCTGTGGCGGGGAAGTGCAAACGTACACGTTTTCGGCCGAAAACACGTTTTCCGGCGAAAACGCACACCACGGCTCTTTCTGAGAGAAAGCAAGCACGGAGGACGAGAACCGCTTTTGCCCTGCGTAGCGTTCCGGGCAGCGGGTAGAACCAGGCAGAGAATTCCCGGCTAGCAGCTTCCCTGTGGCGGGGAAGTGCAAACGTACACGTTTTCGGTCGAAAACACGTTTTCCGGCGAAAACGCACACCACGGCTCTTTCTGAGAAAAAGCAAGCACGGAGGACGAGAACCGCTTTTGCCCTGCGTAGCGTTCCGGGCAGCGGGTAGAACCGGGCAGAGAATTCCCGGCTAGCAGCTTCCCTGTGGCGGGGAAGTGCAAACGTACACGTTTTCGGCCGAAAACGCGTTTTCCTGCGAAAACGCACACCACGGCTCTTTCTGAGAAAAAGCAAGCACGGAGGACGAGAACCGCTTTTGCCCTGCGTAGCGTTCCGGGCAGCGGGTAGAACCAGGCAGAGAATTCCCGGCTAGCAGCTTCCCTGTGGCGGGGAAGTGCAAACGTACACGTTTTCGGCTGAAAACGCGTTTTCCGGCGAAAACGCACACCACGGCTCTTTCTGAGAAAAAGCAAGCACGGAGGACGAGAACCGCTTTTGCCCTGCGTAGCGTTCCAGGCAGCGGGTAGAACCAGGCAGAGAATTCCCGGCTAGCAGCTTCCCTGTGGCGGGGAAGTGCAAACGTACACGTTTTCGGCCGAAAACGCGTTTTCCGGCGAAAACGCACAGCACGGCTCTTTCTGAGAAAAAGCAAGCACGGAGGACGAGAACCGCTTTTGCCCTGCGTAGCGTTCCGGGCAGCGGGTAGAACCAGGCAGAGAATTCCCGGCTAGCAGCTTCCCTGTGGCGGGGAAGTGCAAACGTACACGTTTTCGGCCGAAAACGCGTTTTCCGGCGAAAACGCACACCACGGCTCTTTCTGAGAAAAAGCAAGCACGGAGGACGAGAACCGCTTTTGCCCTGCGTAGCGTTCCGGGCAGCGGGTAGAACCAGGCAGAGAATTCCCGGCTAGCAACTTCCCTGAGGCAGGGGAAGTGCAAACCTACACGATTTCGGCCGAAAACGCGTTTTCCGGCGAAAACGCACAGCACGGCTCTTTCTGAGAAAAAGCAAGCACGGAGGACGAGAACCGCTTTTGCCCTGCGTAGCGTTCCGGGCAGCGGGTAGAACCAGGCAGAGAATTCCCGGCTAGCAGCTTCCCTGTGGCGGGGAAGTGCAAACGTACACGTTTTCGGCCGAAAACGCGTTTTCCGGCGAAAACGCACACCACGGCTCTTTCTGAGAAAAAGCAAGCACGGAGGACGAGAACCGCTTTTGCCCTGCGTAGCGTTCCGGGCAGCGGGTAGAACCAGGCAGAGAATTCCCGGCTAGCAGCTTCCCTGTGGCGCGGAAGTGCAAACGTACACGTTTTCGCCGAAAAGGCGTTTTCCGGCGAAAACGCACACCACGGCTCTTTCTGAGAAAAAGCAAGCACGGAGGACAAGAATCGCTTTTGCCCTGCGTAGCGTTCCGGGCAGCGGGTAGAACCAGGCAGAGAATTCCCGGCTAGCAGCTTCCCTGAGGCCGGGAACTGCAAACGTACACGTTTTCGGCCGAAAACGCGTTTTCCGGCGAAAACGCACACCACGGCTCTTTCTGAGAAAAAGCAAGCACGGAGGACGAGAACCGCTTTTGACCTGCGTAGCGTTCCGGGCAGCGGGTAGAACCAGGCAGAGAATTCCCGGCTAGCAGCTTCCCTGTGGCGGGGCAGTTCAAACGTACACGTTTTCAGCCGAAAAGGCGTTTTCCGGCGAAAACGCACACCACGGCTCTTTCTGAGAAAAAGCAAGCACGGAGGACGAGAACCGCTTTTGCCCTGCATAGCGTTCCGGGCAGCGGGTAGCACCAGGCAGAGAATTCCCGGCTAGCAGCTTCCCTGTGGCCAGGAACTGCAAACGTACACGTTTTCGGCCGAAAACGCGTTTTCCGGCGAAAACGCACACCACGGCTCTTTCTGAGAAAAAGCAAGCACGGAGGACGAGAAGCGCTTTTGCCCTGCGTAGCGTTCCGGGCAGCGGGTAGAACCAGGCAGAGAATTCCCGGCTAGCAGCTTCCCTGTGGCGGGGAAGTGCAAACGTACACGTTTTCGGCCGAAAACGCGTTTTCCGGCGAAAACGCACACCACGGCTCTTTCTGAGAAAAAGCAAGCACGGAGGACGAGAACCGCTTGTGCCCTGCGTAGCGTTCCGGGCAGCGGGTAGAACCAGGCAGAGAATTCCCGGCTAGCAGCTTCCCTGTGGCGGGGAAGTGCAAACGTACACGTTTTCGGCCGAAAACGCGTTTTCCGGCGAAAACGCACACCACGGCTCTTTCTGAGAGAAAGCAAGCACGGAGGACCAGAACCGCTTTTGCCCTGCGTAGCGTTCCGGGCAGCGGGTAGAACCAGGCAGAGAATCCCCGGCTAGCAGCTTCCCTGTGGCGGGGAAGTGCAAACGTACACGTTTTCGGCCGAAAACGCGTTTTCCGGCGAAAACGCACACCACGGCTCTTTCTGAGAAAAAGCAAGCACGGAGGACGAGAACCGCTTTTGCCCTGCGTAGCGTTCCGGGCAGCGGGTAGAACCGGGCAGAGAATTCCCGGCTAGCAGCTTCCCTGTGGCGGGGAAGTGCAAACGTACACGTTTTCGGCTGAAAACGCGTTTTCCGGCGAAAACGCACACCACGGCTCTTTCTGAGAAAAAGCAAGCACGGAGGACGAGAACCGCTTTTGCCCTGCGTAGCGTTCCAGGCAGCGGGTAGAACCAGGCAGAGAATTCCCGGCTAGCAGCTTCCCTGTGGCGGGGAAGTGCAAACGTACACGTTTTCGGCCGAAAACGCGTTTTCCGGCGAAAACGCACAGCACGGCTCTTTCTGAGAAAAAGCAAGCACGGAGGACGAGAACCGCTTTTGCCCTGCGTAGCGTTCCGGGCAGCGGGTAGAACCAGGCAGAGAATTCCCGGCTAGCAGCTTCCCTGTGGCGGGGAAGTGCAAACGTACACGTTTTCGGCCGAAAACGCGTTTTCCGGCGAAAACGCACACCACGGCTCTTTCTGAGAAAAAGCAAGCACGGAGGACGAGAACCGCTTTTGCCCTGCGTAGCGTTCCGGGCAGCGGGTAGAACCAGGCAGAGAATTCCCGGCTAGCAACTTCCCTGAGGCAGGGGAAGTGCAAACCTACACGATTTCGGCCGAAAACGCGTTTTCCGGCGAAAACGCACACCACGGCTCTTTCTGAGAAAAAGCAAGCACGGAGGACGAGAACCGCTTTTGCCCTGCGTAGCGTTCCGGGCAGCGGGTAGAACCAGGCAGAGAATTCCCGGCTAGCAGCTTCCCTGTGGCGGGGAAGTGCAAACGTACACGTTTTCGGCCGAAAACGCGTTTTCCGGCGAAAACGCACACCACGGCTCTTTCTGAGAAAAAGCAAGCACGGAGGACGAGAACCGCTTTTGCCCTGCGTAGCGTTCCGGGCAGCGGGTAGAACCAGGCAGAGAATTCCCGGCTAGCAGCTTCCCTGTGGCGCGGAAGTGCAAACGTACACGTTTTCGCCGAAAAGGCGTTTTCCGGCGAAAACGCACACCACGGCTCTTTCTGAGAAAAAGCAAGCACGGAGGACAAGAATCGCTTTTGCCCTGCGTAGCGTTCCGGGCAGCGGGTAGAACCAGGCAGAGAATTCCCGGCTAGCAGCTTCCCTGAGGCCGGGAACTGCAAACGTACACGTTTTCGGCCGAAAACGCGTTTTCCGGCGAAAACGCACACCACGGCTCTTTCTGAGAAAAAGCAAGCACGGAGGACGAGAACCGCTTTTGACCTGCGTAGCGTTCCGGGCAGCGGGTAGAACCAGGCAGAGAATTCCCGGCTAGCAGCTTCCCTGTGGCGGGGCAGTTCAAACGTACACGTTTTCAGCCGAAAAGGCGTTTTCCGGCGAAAACGCACACCACGGCTCTTTCTGAGAAAAAGCAAGCACGGAGGACGAGAACCGCTTTTGCCCTGCATAGCGTTCCGGGCAGCGGGTAGCACCAGGCAGAGAATTCCCGGCTAGCAGCTTCCCTGTGGCCAGGAACTGCAAACGTACACGTTTTCGGCCGAAAACGCGTTTTCCGGCGAAAACGCACACCACGGCTCTTTCTGAGAAAAAGCAAGCACGGAGGACGAGAAGCGCTTTTGCCCTGCGTAGCGTTCCGGGCAGCGGGTAGAACCAGGCAGAGAATTCCCGGCTAGCAGCTTCCCTGTGGCGGGGAAGTGCAAACGTACACGTTTTCGGCCGAAAACGCGTTTTCCGGCGAAAACGCACACCACGGCTCTTTCTGAGAAAAAGCAAGCACGGAGGACGAGAACCGCTTGTGCCCTGCGTAGCGTTCCGGGCAGCGGGTAGAACCAGGCAGAGAATTCCCGGCTAGCAGCTTCCCTGTGGCGGGGAAGTGCAAACGTACACGTTTTCGGCCGAAAACGCGTTTTCCGGCGAAAACGCACACCACGGCTCTTTCTGAGAGAAAGCAAGCACGGAGGACCAGAACCGCTTTTGCCCTGCGTAGCGTTCCGGGCAGCGGGTAGAACCAGGCAGAGAATCCCCGGCTAGCAGCTTCCCTGTGGCGGGGAAGTGCAAACGTACACGTTTTCGGCCGAAAACGCGTTTTCCTGCGAAAACGCACACCACGGCTCTTTCTGAGAAAAAGCAAGCACGGAGGACGAGAACCGCTTTTGCCCTGCGTAGCGTTCCGGGCAGCGGGTAGAACCAGGCAGAGAATTCCCGGCTAGCAGCTTCCCTGTGGCGGGGCAGTTCAAACGTACACGTTTTCGGCCGAAAACGCGTTTTCCAGTGAAAACGCACAGAACGGCTCTTTCTGAGAAAAAGCAAGGACGGAGGACGAGAACCGCTTTTGCCCTGCGTAGCGTTCCGGGCAGCGGGTAGAACCAGGCAGAGAATTCCCGGCTAGCAGCTTCCCTGTGGCAGGGAAGTGAAAACGTACACGTTTTCGGCCGAAAACGCGTTTTCCGGCGAAAACGCACACCACGGCTCTTTCTGAGAAAAAGCAAGCACGGAGGACGAGAACCGCTTTTGCCCTGCGTAGCGTTCCGGGCAGCGGGTAGAACCAGGCAGAGAATTCCCGGCTAGCAGCTTCCCTGTGGCGGGGAAGTGCAAACGTACACGTTTTCGGCCGAAAATTCGTTTTCCGGCGAAAACGCACACCACGGCTCTTTCTGAGAAAAAGCAAGCACGGAGGACGAGAACCGCTTTTGCCCTGCGTAGCGTTCCGGGCAGCGGGTAGAACCAGGCAGAGAATTCCCGGCTAGCAGCTTCCCTGTGGCGGGGAAGTGCAAACGTACACGTTTTCGGCCGAAAACGCGTTTTCCGGCGAAAACGCACACCACGGCTCTTTCTGAGAGAAAGCAAGCACGGAGGACCAGAACCGCTTTTGCCCTGCGTAGCGTTCCGGGCAGCGGGTAGAACCAGGCAGAGAATCCCCGGCTAGCAGCTTCCCTGTGGCGGGGAAGTGCAAACGTACACGTTTTCGGCCGAAAACGCGTTTTCCAGTGAAAACGCACAGAACGGCTCTTTCTGAGAAAAAGCAAGGACGGAGGACGAGAACCGCTTTTGCCCTGCGTAGCGTTCCGGGCAGCGGGTAGAACCAGGCAGAGAATTCCCGGCTAGCAGCTTCCCTGTGGCAGGGAAGTGAAAACGTACACGTTTTCGGCCGAAAACGCATTTTCCGGCGAAAACGCACACCACGGCTCTTTCTGAGAAAAAGCAAGCACGGAGGACGAGAACCGCTTTTGCCCTGCGTAGCGTTCCGGGCAGCGGGTAGAACCAGGCAGAGAATTCCCGGCTAGCAGCTTCCCTGTGGCGGGGAAGTGCAAACGTACACGTTTTCGGCCGAAAATTCGTTTTCCGGCGAAAACGCACACCACGGCTCTTTCTGAGAAAAAGCAAGCACGGAGGACGAGAACCGCTTTTGCCCTGCGTAGCGTTCCGGGCAGCGGGTAGAACCAGGCAGAGAATTCCCGGCTAGCAGCTTCCCTGTGGCGGGGAAGTGCAAACGTACACGTTTTCGGCCGAAAACGCGTTTTCCGGCGAAAACGCACAGCACGGCTCTTTCTGAGAAAAAGCAAGCACGGAGGACGAGAACCGCTTTTGCCCTGCGTAGCGTTCCGGGCAGCGGGTAGAACCAGGCAGAGAATTCCCGGCTAGCAGCTTCCCTGTGGCGGGGAAGTGCAAATGTACACGTTTTCGGCCGAAAACGCGTTTTCCGGCGAAAACGCACACCACGGCTCTTTCTGAGAAAAAGCAAGCACGGAGGACGAGAACCGCTTTTGCCCTGCGTAGCGTTCCGGGCAGCGGGTAGAACCAGGCAGAGAATTCCCGGCTAGCAGCTTCCCTGTGGCGGGGAAGTGCAAACGTACACGTTTTCGGCCGAAAATTCGTTTTCCGGCGAAAACGCACACCACGGCTCTTTCTGAGAAAAAGCAAGCACGGAGGACGAGAACCGCTTTTGCCCTGCGTAGCGTTCCGGGCAGCGGGTAGAACCAGGCAGAGAATTCCCGGCTAGCAGCTTCCCTGTGGCGGGGAAGTGCAAACGTACACGTTTTCGGCCGAAAACGCGTTTTCCGGCGAAAACGCACACCACGGCTCTTTCTGAGAAAAAGCAAGCACGGAGGACGAGAATCGCTTTTGCCCTGCGTAGCGTTCCAGGCAGCGGGTAGAACCAGGCAGAGAATTCCCGGCTAGCAGCTTCCCTGTGGTGGGGAAGTGCAAACGTACACGTTTTCGTCCGAAAACGCATTTTCCGGCGAAAACGCACACCACGGCTCTTTCTGAGAAAAAGCAGGCACGGAGGACAAGAACCGCTTTTGCCCTGCGTAGCGTTCCGGGCAGCGGGTAGAACCAGGCAGAGAATTCCCGGCTAGCAGCTTCCCTGTGGCGGGGCAGTTCAAACGTACACGTTTTCGGCCGAAAACGCATTTTCTGGCTAAAAGCACACCACGGCTCTTTCTGAGAAAAAACAAGCACGGAGGACGAGAACCGCTTTTGCCCTGCGTAGCGTTCCGGGCAGCGGGTAGAACCAGGCAGAGAATTCCCGGCTAG